>NC_140234.1:22073973-22096473 GCF_949987555.1 Borostomias antarcticus
CCTCTAACAAAGAACACAGTGAGCCCCGGTCAGGCTGGTCAACCCAGAGGACAGAGATGAAACCGGGCAGAGAAGCTGTGTGTTCTCACCTCTACTCCTCCCTGCTGTCTCCCCAGCTCCTAGTCCACCATTAAGCCCCCTAACATCCACTCAACAACCCAGCAGAGGCCGCGCCTAATCCAATCTCCCGGCAGATAAAAGGGTTTTTAGATGCACAGCAGCTTCCATTCAGAGCTGCTCTCAAGGGGCCAGGCCCTGCAGCGTCCATATAGAACCAGGCCATGTGTAGAACCGTAGACAGGAAACGAGACATAAGGGGAGAAGGTTCTGGAAGAACAGGGCTTGGGGACAGGAAGGATTTCCTGTCTCCCAGGGAGGAAGCTGTGTCGGTATTACCAAACACACACAACACACACATTTTTAATGCTCATATATTTGTGTTACATGACTGAATCTTGATTCTATCCTGCTCCCCTTCTGTTCTGTTCCATCTTTCTGCTGCTGTAATGCCCAGATATTAATATATCTTGTCTTATCCTGTCAATTTGACATCATATACAGGTGTATTAATCCTAAATGCGTTTTCTGTCTAGTATAAAATGTGGTAAGCACACTTTTTTTTAAGACTAGTTAAAGCAATACATAGCGTTTTCTCGGAACTGCGCCCCCACAGGCTCTGCGAGTAAGTGCACTGTCGTAGTGTCGTAAAGTTATCAGATTGTCTACTTTCTTTTTCTGGCTTTCTCTGTGATGTTTCACTTCGGTTTTCTCACCTCCGCCATGATATCATTGAGTTGAAAAACGCATGATATCCATAGACGCCGGAATAGTTAGCTACTACTGTGTTATTTAAGCACAACGTTGCGCATGCGCACTTCGACTGAATACTGCGTCCCTGGGGCGCGAGTTTTAAAAGGTAATAAATGTCGATGTATTATTTTTCTGAGTAGACTGTTTGGACGATTCAGCTTACTTTTAGTAAATCTAATTGGAGAATTAGCACCAGACATGTTTGTAAAGGTCCAAATATTGCGATGTATTGCTATAAATGTGCTTCCTCTCTGGTACTAAGCAGAATTAAGTGGAACATGTAGGACTTGGGGGGAGGGGAGCAGATGCTGGCGGTGTGTTTCGTGGAAACTACAACTCTATGCCCAGGGTCCTTGACAGAGCCTGCAGGATGGACATCATATCCTGTTCTGTTGGAGCACTTCCAGCCCGTGGGTAAATAAAGCTGTGCATACCCCCTCTTGAGCCCTGTGGTCTGACATCATCAATGACATCATCGCCAACACTCACACACTCACACTCACACTCACACACACACACACACACACACACACACACACGTGTCCAAACAAGGCCGGGTTGAGTTCCGAGACACAGCGCACAGACTCAGGACTCAGGCTTGTCATAACAAGTCGGTGTACGTACACACACACACACAAACACCCTTAGCAGACACTACCACACGCACACACACACACACACACCGACGTCAGGCTTCTCTGGAAACGGTGTTCTGCCTCTGACCAAGGTGTTTTTATCGGAATGTGTGTGCATTCCTGTGCGTATGTTTGTCTTATGAAGGTGTGTGTGTGTGTGTGTGTGTAGCAGACTTACCTCTGGCTGCTGGTGAGGACAGGAGGGGGGGGAGAGTGGCGTGGAGGTGGGACGTCATACTCATCAGAGACCTGGAGACCATTTGAGAAGGGCTGTGGACACACACACACACACACACACATATGAGACTAAACTACTTCTACCAGATCTACAGTCGTGAGCGTTGAATGGCCTCGACTGACCAAGACAGAGAAACACATCGGATGAGTCGACCGGAACATAAACAACCCACTCTCCTGATCTGCCCAGAACCATCTGGACGCTGTACCACCAACCGCCCACCTCACCAGACACACACACACAGACCCGCCGGACGCCAGGCTGCTCCTTCCATGGGCATCTGACCCATCTGGTGTGTAGTCTGGTCAGGTTACACTCGACTCGACGGAACGGCTTGAATATAACACAGCCGTTATGGCCGGGTATTCACCTGCTATATCTGAGCAAAGATGTCGCTGACTGTGAAATGAAAGCCGCAGGGTGGGAATTACATGAAGGCCACGGAGGGCATGGCCATTGACACCCCTCACTCTGGCCGTGAGGCCCTGAAAATAATTGTACCCCCCTGCGGCCACCATGGCTTCTGTACCCCCCTGCTACTGTCGAAATCACAAGGTTGTTCAAAAGTGGTCAGCGGTCTCCCGTTGGTTTCTTGATGTTCTGAAATTAATTCAGAGTAGGCTACGTTATGACAGGAGACATTGTAGCCTGAGTTGCTTTAATGCGATGTGACGCTGGCGCGCGCATGTGACCGATCCGCAACCAGTCCATGACCAATCTACAACCAATCCACAGCCGATCTACATTGCTGCAGTTCTGGTTCGTATAGGGAGCGCAAGCAAGCTAGCTAATAAATTATGACATTTCAAAATGCCATTGCCCAACTGTCCTTCGTTGTCAACAAAATAATTTCCAGAGCAGACCAGATGTCAATATCTTGTTCTAAATATTTTGCAACAAATGATGTACGTCATGCAAACCAAACTTGTGGGGTACTGTCCTAACCTAGCCGGAAATATCTCAAGAGCAATAAATAAATAAATCAATATCAATAAATTGCTCAAGAGCAACACTAGCAATGTGACAGACGTCGTCGTCCAGGGGGGAGCAGGCATCGTCCAGGGGGGAGCAGGGGTTTGGACGGGCAGAGGGACAGAACGTGACAGGACTTTTCCAGGCAGAGATTAGGGTTAATCCAGGGTCAATCAAATATAATACATAATTAATGAGCACATTGAGGCAAAGTGCATGCGCGCACACACACACACACACACACACACACACACACACACACACACACACACACACACACACACACACACACACCTTGCCGGTCGTCCATCGTATCCGATAATAACCATCTCCTATTTATGAGTCTTCTAGTGGCTAAGGAGTCCCAATCCTAAACCCACAGTTGCGTCTGCAGACCGGGGCATGTGAACGCAGTGCTGGGTGGGGTGCGCGCTCTGCTCTACGCTGCTGCTCCAGATGTTCCCGCTCCTTGTGAGGAGCGAGAACGCCAGAGGCTATGGCAGGAAGCGAGTTCCTCCCAGGAAGAGGGGTTGATCTGACATGTCTTCAGCGTGGTCTTAATTGGGTTCTTACATCGCTTCTTCTGCCCGCCAGCAGTGCGTTGGCCAAGATGCAATTACCCAGAGAGAGTTTTGTGTGGGCGTCTGTGGCTGGACCTGCGAATGACATGTCCCAACCATCTGAGTGGATGTTGGTTCAGAGTAGACTCCTCTGGTTGTGGGACTCGGTCCTTCCACGCGATGCTGAGGATCTTCTGGAGACATCTAACATGGGAGGTCTCCAGACGTCTGAGGTGGTGGCTATAGACGGTCCATGATTCACATCCATACACTGGTGCTCACACGCTTGGACTACTGTAATGATCTACTGTCTGGCCTACCAAAGAAAGCAATCTCTAAACTACAAATGATACAGAATGCTGCAGCACAAGTCCTCACTAAGACCAGACGGAGGGCACACATCACACCAGTCTTACCATCACCACACTGGTTACAGTCAGTTTTAGAATAGGAGTTCAAAATTCTTTTATTAGTCTATAAATCTCTCCACAGTCGCGCACCTCAATACATTCTAGACATGCTTGTCAGGTACAGGCCCAACAGACCACTCAGGTCCTCAGGTACTGAACTCCTAACAGTTCCAAAAGCCAGGACCAAGAAACGCAGAGAGGCAGCTTTCAGTTTCGATGCCCCAACCTCTGGAACACCTTGCCGGAGTACCTAAGAAAGGCCAAAACAATGGAAATCTTCAAGCGAGATCTCAAGACGTACCTTTTCAGCCTAGCCTACAATCACTAGCCAGGACCTAGAGACACAGAAAGGCCTGCTTGTGAATCCTTTGTATACATTGGTGTATATCCTGTTATGCACTGTGTGTATATTTAGATGTGTATATTTAGATGTGTATACAGATGCTTGTTGCCCTGCAACTGGCACGGTCTGTTTTAATCTCTGTGTTGCTTTTCTGGCTCTGCGTGCTACTAAGCCTTTTCTGCCTCCCCTCTCCCTAGTGGCTCTCTCTCTCTCTCCCTCCTACCTTCTAACCAGGTCCAGTGGACCGGCAGACCACCCTGAGTCCGATAGAACCCCCCGTGTCTGCTGTGGAAGTCCAGTACAGCCACTAACCCTGTCCTCCTCCCTAGTGTCTCTCCCTCTCATATTCTCAACAGGTCCTGTGGACACCCCCGTCTCCTGCAGGCCACCCTGTAGCAGGTCCTGTGGACACCCCCGTCTCCTGCAGGCCGCCCTGTAGCAGGTCCCGGAGATCCCCCCGTCCTCCTCGTCCCCCCCCCCTTCAAGGTCCTCCAAATGGCTCCTGGAAAGGCCCCCTGCCTCCTCAAGTCCAGCACACACACACACACACACACACACACACACACACACACACACACACACACTGTATCTTCATGTGTCCACTCCATTTCTATCCATCTGAATTAAAGGGACGGTACAGTAAATCTTAAAGCTGTTGATGCAAACGGCCTGATGACTGTTCTAGCGCAACAAAGAGCCTTCAAATGACATCATAGGCCTTTCTTTAAGAAAGCTCTGTTCACTAACAAAACTAACTCAGAGCTACTGTCAATCAATCAATCAATCAATCAATCAAAGCTTTATTTGTATAGCGCATGCTGGTGTAGCTTCAGTGGATTGTGGCTTTAATGCTAAACATCAGGGGCGACTTCGGCTCAGGGGGTAGAGCGGGTCAGCGGTTCGAATCCCGCCTCCTCCTGACAACCTGTCAAGGTGTCCATGGACGAGACACCGAACCCCAGATTGCTCCCAAAGAGCAGCGCCAACTTGCAGCTGCCGCCATTTGTGAGTGAATGTGTGAATGAGAGGCCATTGTAAAGCGCTTTGTAAAAAAGCACTATAAGTGCAGTCCATTAAACATGAGGTGAAAGAAACGATGTTAAATATTCATGAACGTTTTTTGCCCATGCCTGGACAGTGTTTGTGAATGTGTGAGTGAGAGAAAATATGGTGGCAGAGACAGGAGAACGAGAGCTACCGATGTAATCTGCCAAGTCACTCTTCCATCCTCTCCGAATGTTCACAAGACATCCAGAAACACAAGACATCCAGATGGAGGTGTCTGAAAATGCTTTCATCAATCTACGCGCCCACGCCAGAGAAATCACAACAAGCCCTCGCTGTGCTGTGTTGACTGGCGAGACGGCAACAACAGTGTGCGACGCCAACGTTCACTGCCAGGAAAACTGGGAAGTTAGCCTGCCGTTGCTTAGCAACAGATAAGGCAAACATGAGAACATTGCGTTTCGGTGCTTTATAGCAGAGGACTATTGACACACTCTGATTAAAAGTCTTGGTGATCTATTTACAACTTATAAAGTCCGTTTTTTCACACTGACAACGATCATATTGAATACTCTTGCATCAAACACCACTGTTTTCTTTAGAAGTACCTCAGGCGTACCTGACTTGGTGTTTGTCACTTGTTCTTCTAGAAGGCTCTTGACAAAAGTACTGTTTGTAAATTTTTATTTATTTATTTTACCTTTATTTAACCAGGCAGAATCAATTAAGAACAACTTCTTATTTACAATGATGGCCTGGCGCAGGGCCCTAACCGGAATAAAATACATAGCAAATGCACAAACTAGAGTAACACTTACTGTAGGACAACTGTACAACAAATATATAGCTTTGGATAAAAGCATCTGCCAAACTAAATTTAGTCTACCAAGCTCAATCTAGCCAACAGAAGAGGCCTACAACAGCCCTAAGAGTAAAGACTCCACACGCGCAGGCGGCCAGACCCCCGTGACTGACCAACCCCCCCCCCCCCCCCCTTCCTCCTCACCTTGGCGTGGTCCGAGAGGGCGCCGCCATCGGTCCTCTGATGAGACCGCCCGCCGCCGGCGTCCGCCAGGTGGCAACTGAGGGGCCTCCCGTTGAGGTGCGACGCGGCCGAATGGGCCAGCTGGGGTGAGCCGGCGTCGAGCCCGCCCCGGTGGGGGTCCCCCAGGGGGCTGTCTTTGGGACACCAGACCTCCGGGGGCAGCTGGGGGTCCGGAGGTACCCCTGTGGTGGAGGAGGAGGAAGAGGAGGAGGAGGAGGAGGGGTGCTGGGGGAGCCAGGAGGCGCGGCCGTCCGGGGGGATGGGCGGGGGGCGCTCGGGGGGAGGCGGGGGCGGGGGGTCTCTCTGGGGGGGCGGGGGGGCGGGCAGAGGCTTGTCCTGCTTCCGGGACATCCCTGGAGAGGACTGGGGGAGAGCAGGGGGTCAGAGTTTAGTAGCTGTGCAGCGACAGTATCTCTACCCAGCATCTTGCTACAATAACACACCAACTCTTATCTTTGTATTTTGTTTTATGTCCCATCTTATTTTCCTGCTTTTTGTTTATTTTGTCTATTTTTATGTACACTCTCTGTTGTAAAGCACTTTGAGCTGCATTTATTTGTATGAAAGGTGCTACACAAATAAAGTTTTATTATTATATATTACAGAGTAAATTCTGATCCACATAACTGCCCACAGAGTCCTGTTCAAATGGGTTTGAATTTAAAGTTCTTGTCATTCTATTTGACTTCCCAGCCCCCGCCCTCTTTGCCCCGCCCCCTTTCCCCCCTCCCCCTTCCCCCCGCCCACCTTAGGGGAGACGGTGGGGCTGGCGGACGGTGAGCGGATGACGCCCTTCTGGATGAGGTCGAGGCGCGGGGGCACGGGCGGCAGGCTGAGGTGCTGGATGGTCGCAACCTCGCCGTGACCCTTCCTCCTCTGGCTCACGGGCGAGCAGCTGGGCGACATCACCGGGGAGTTCTGCCGCTCGGCGCACTGCTGCCGGGGGACAGGACGCAGGGGTGAGACAGATGGACGGACAGACAGATGGACAGACAGGTAGACAGGTAGACAGACAGACAGATAGGTAGAAAGACAGACAGACAGATAGACAGACAGGTAGAAAGACAGATGGACAGGTAGACAGACAGACAGACAGACAGACAGACAGACAGACAGACAGACGGGTAGAAAGACAGACAGGCAGACAGACAGGTAGACAGATAGGTAGAAAGACAGACAGACAGGCAGACAGAGGGGTAGAAAGACAGGCAGACAGAGGGGTAGAAAGACAGGCAGACAGGTAGACAGACAGAGGGGTAGAAAGACAGACAGGTACTGTAGACAGGCAGGCAGACAGACACAGCGCTGCAGGCTACAGGACGCACCAAAGACCAGACAACAGGCACCAGGTTGCACTTTCTTCTTTTGGGCAGAAGGATACATTCTCCTATTCTATAGTTATTATTCACACTCAAATTCTGTTAATGAGCCCTGGAGTTGTACGGCATAAAGTAACGTTTATTAATCGGTAACCACTTGAGATGAGCCATCTAGCTTTCATGGGGGGCCACAACGGAACATACAATAAGTCACATTTCATCAGGTCTTTAGCTTGAGATTTGTCCTGCATTTTAAAGTGTGCTATATAAATAAATTCATTATTATTGATAATAAATAATAGAATTGAATACATAGCACAGTATCAACAGCTCCTGAACAAACAAAACAACAACAACAACAACACATAATCAATAGTGGTGGCTTTCTCCTCAGTTGTAGTATCAGTGAAGGGTTGACAGAGCGTGCTGCTGGGCAACTTCTGACGGCGCTCAACTTCCTGTTTCCCAGATGAAAACAGACTCTGACAGGGAGGGGAGAGGGTTGCTGTCTCTCAGCTGGTAAAGATCTCAAAGTGGCTCCACGCTTTAGTCAGATCTGATTATCTTCATTTTTTTTTTTTTTTGATTTTGATTTTGATTCACTTTATTTATCCCGAAGGAAATTAAAATGCCACGTAGCTCATAAAACAGCCATAAAAACAACACAAGACAACAATACACATATAGAAACAAACAAGATAAGGACAGACCAAAAACATCAGACGTGTACGTTGTTAAAAACAATGGATGTGTTGCACACCAAGTGATCTCCAGTTAAAAGCCATAGTGTCATAATGGTGCGTTATTAATAAGTGCAATCCCTGTGGCCACGCCCAGATTGTGTGGAGTTGAATAGTCTAATGGCTGTTGGGAGGAAGGACTTCCTCAAGCGTTCTGTTCTGCAGTGCATGGTGGTGAGTCTGTTACTGAAAGTGAGAGTGCTCCTGTGTGCCATCAGTGACTGGTGTAGTGGGTGCTGTGGGTTGTCCATGATTGATAGAACCTTCTTCAGGGTCCTCCTCTCAGCCAACTCCACCAGTGAGTCCAACTGCAGACCGAGGATCGAGCCGGCGTTTTTGATCACCTTAGTGAGCCTTCATGATGGGTTCTTTGACCTCCTGAACTGATGATCATGCGTTTGGCCTACGTGTGCCCTTGCTGCATACAAATTGTTGACAACTGATAGGGTTCAAAAACCCTAACTTACCTAAACGTTACATGTGTGGTTTGTTTACTAACGTTATGTAATTCAGTTCAAATCTAGCCGGGTTTGCAACTGTAGGCAAGTCGATACAGGATTGTCCTGTATTGAAAAATAAAATGCCCTTTCAATACTGAATCAATGCAAGATGCGATTTGTCCCGAATTTATGTGCACAGAACTGTAGTGTTGACGGAGGCACTGTGCGCGCAACCAAATTCAACCATACAGCCGGCCTATTACACGTTACAAAGAAACGGTCCCATTAGCCGTATCGGGCTAGGGAGGCGGGACTATAACCGTTTGTGTATGAAATTATTGTTAGGGACAATTCAGTCGTCGTTGGATACTGGTTGAGACATTTCCCAGGTGTCCACGGTCAATTCTATGCCAATGGTTGGAAACAATGGTTTCAATAAAGCTACAGCATTAATATTATTATTATAGAAAAGGCTGTAGAATTATTATGATTATTTTTATGATAATGATTATTATTATTATTATTAGTAGTAGTAGTAGTAGTATATAAAAGGCTGGATTGAATGCTGGAGTTCTCAACAACAAAAAATCAAAATCAGGTCTTTATGTAAAGATGCCGTCCCATGTAACCAGCGCCTGTCTAGACCCAGATATACGGAAACGATAAACATCATCAAATTTCCTGATCTGATGTTCCTCTTGTCCCTTCATATCTGAGTGTCAGATACTGTAGCAGGACGGAGCCGAACCACTGAGGGGCATCCTGGCCAGCAGACCAGCTCATCTTCACATTTAACAATATCTCATAACAACTTTGAAAGAACTGTGACAGTTCTTCTCAACTTTCTTAATTACTATAGTAATACTACAATTATACAAAAATAATACTGTAAGAATACCATATTAAGACTCAGTACCCGACAAAAGTTAATACAGTACATTGCAGCAGTAATCCTACAGTAATAGCAGTATTCTATAGTAATACTATAGTTACAGTAGCGTTCCTCTGGTACCTTCCTGATGGAGGCCAGTCCGTTCATGACCAGGCAGTCCTCCCTGTCCTCGTCGTCGTCCAGGTCCATCATTGGCGAGCTGAAGTGGTCCAGGAAGAAGCACTTGGCGCCCTCGTTGCGCGGGTCAAAGGGGTCCACGATGATGGGCTCTGTGCCTTTGATCTCACAGCGGCAGAACGGACAGCCCTGGCCATCTGACTCCTGCACACACAAACACACACATAAACATGCACACAAACATAAACATACACACAAACATGCACGCACGCGCTCACACACGCACAGAAACATAGACACACACACAAATATACTCACACACAAACATATGCACACACAAACATATACACACACACAAACACATACACACACATAAACATACACACACGCACAAACACAAATACACACAAACATAAACATACACACCCACACACACACATTCACAAAGGACTTTAATTAATACAGTCCATGTGTCCAAAAAATGAGCTGTCTGTCAAGTGGGAGACCCGGGTTCGATTCCCACCCAGGGCATGCCCAAACGTATGGGTTACATTGGCAGCTGCTGGTTAATGATGAGAGAAAGAACTCCAGCCCGGCTTTGTATCTTTTTATTAATGACAAAAGGCACATCTGCCTAATTTTTGCCATGGTATTGCGATACTACCCAGAACCGGGATACTTGACTGGTATCGTACCGTGGGTCCCAATTCTGGTACCGTGACAACACTAATTGAATGTAGCTACAGTATACTGACACACAAGCAAGCAGCACATTTGCAGTTATAGACACACATGCGCACGTGCGCGCGCACGCACGCACACACACACACTGGACAGATGCCAGTGACATTTATAAGTACAACTCAAGATTTTTTTTTTTTGTAATATCTTTTGAATGTGGACTTGTTGCAATCTTCGGAGCAGCATGAGGAAGCACTTTGAAGCCTCGGGCTGTAAACCCGAGGAAGACAGCTGGAACACACATGGTCTCATTCATCTTAGCACCCCATGTCTCCTATACCCCCCTTTGAAACGAGTCAATTGAACACAGGCACGCGTGCACGCACACACACACACGCACGCACCCGCACACACACACACACACACACACACACACACACACACACACACACACACACACACACACACGTGCGCATGCCAATCTGAAACTAGTCCTTAATCCTAGCAAATCAAAGTTTAGGTTGTTTTCTAGAGCCAGGATTACAGATTATGATGGCCTTCATTTATTAACGGCTAATGGCTCGCGTATTGAGAGTCACTGAGTACAAATACCTTGGTCTGTGGCTGGATGATAAACTCTCATTCAAGTTTCATGTAGACTGTCTAAACTGCAGCAGAAAGCTGGATTCCTGTACAGAAACTGTTCTAGCTTTCCTATGTTCACCAGGAAGAGAATTGTTCAAGCTGTCCTCTTATCAGTATTAGACTATGGTGACACAATCTATAGACATGCTTCTTTGACTACCCTGAAACTGTCTACCATTCCGCCCTAAGATTTATTACAGGTGACAGTTATGACACTCACCACTGTGTTCTTTATGATAAGGTGGGCTGGTCTCCTCTCTGTAAGGCGAGACTATCACTGGGACTTGTTTATTTTCAAAGCCATTATTGGTCAACTTCCGCCATAGATCTCGTCTCTGTTGGACTGGAGCCTTGGTACCTACCAGATCCGATCAAACGATCAGCTTGTTTTCAGGGTTCCTCATGTGCATTCTGAACTCGGTAGGTCTGCTTTTGTCCATGATGCTCCTTATACCTGGAATACTCTACAACAGACTCTAAAGCTTGAGGTACTTCCTTCAGTCGCAGAGTTTAAATCCATGGCTCTTGGCATTTGTACTTCGACCTGTAACTGTTTATTATTATTATTATTATTAATGTATTTGTTATGTTGTTATTTGTGTATCTGTGTGAACTCGTCAACACTGTAAATGAGGGAAACCTCAGTGTTTTACGAGTATAAATAAAGGTTTGAAAATGAAATGCGCACACGCAGAAAAACGGACAAGCACGCATGCACACGCACACAGACACACTCACACAAACACACACACACGGACACACAGACAAACGGACACGCATGCGCGCGCGCACACGCGCACACAAACAAAGGCAGCGTCTCCTGTCATCTGTGCCCCCCCAGAACCGATTCCACATGGCCGCCCAGTCAAACCGGAGGGCCGGGAATCAATCCATCTAGAAGGTTCTCTTTCACCACGAAGGTCGTCCCGTCCGTCCTGCCAGGCCAGACAGAGGACGGGGGCGGGCTTGTGGACGCACCCAGAACAAAGGTTGCGATCACGACCGACATCTGGCCGGGGACTTGTGGAAGGAGGCTTCAAAGGGCTCTTTGGAAATCTAACCCTAATTTAAGTGGGAGCAGAGGACGGGGGGGGGGGGGGCGGTGGTGGTGGACACACTGCACGCTACACAAACTTCCACCGCAGGAAGAACCCTGTGCACGAGCACGCGCACAGACGCACACACACAGCGCTGTGCCACTCTCAGAAGACACTGCCCCACACACACACACACACACACACACACACACACACACACACACACACACACACACACACACTTCGCGGCCATCCAGCCCTCCCGACGGAGGCATTCCCGCAGACAGAACTCTCCTCTCCATCTTCCCCCCCTGTGAGTTTCATGAGGTGTGATGCCGTCACGAAGGACCGGGAGGGATGGTTCACGAGCTGCGATGCTGTCACAAAGTACCAGGATGTGGTTACAGGATTGGCGGTGAGCACCGACAGCTGTTTTTCCTTTAGCAGGGAGGGGGCATACCGTACAGTGAGTAATGAGCAGGTCGAGGAGGTAACCTCCGTTGACTCAAATTAACCGATCTGGGTGCGTTAGTCATCACACACACACACACACACACACACACACACACACACACACACACATCACGGGATTGGAGGTTCCCCCTGTGATTCCCCCATGACATCACTGCACTGAAACACATGCGCGCACACACACACAGACACACACACTGGAGACTCGGGGTGGGAGGGAGGGGAGGGGGGGGGCAGGTCACAGAGACACATTGTCATGGCAGGAAGTGACAAACAAGATCACGCGGTGTGGGTGTCTTAAGGGGGAGCGCTCCCAGAACATAGGCTCCTCCTACTGTACGTAGATGATGTCACACGGATGGAGCAGAAACCTACAGGTGGAACGGCGCGTGTTCTCGAATGACGCGCGCACGCACACGCGCGCACGCGTGCGCCCACACACACACACACACACACCGTCATCTATGTGTTTACAAGGGAAAGGCAGCGCAGATGTCCCACTGTGGGAGGAGGCAGAGGGGGAGGCCATGGTTACCGTTACTAATGAGTCATTAGGAAGGTAATTACAAACACACACACATACGTACGTCGCTGGCACATAGGAGAATCACACACACACACACACACACACACAAAGCATACGGCGTACACACACACACACACACACACACACACACACACAAAGCCTTCATTTCCCCTATTGATGTGTGTGACATCTGGAAGTCGGATCTGGACAGATGCAATGACACAAAGGCGGAGAGAGAGGAAGAGTGAGAGAAAGAGCAAGAGAGAGAGCGAAAGAGAGAGAGAGAGCAAGAGAGAGAGAGAGAGAGAGAGAGAGAGAGAGAGAGAGAGAGAGGTACAGTACCTGCCAGGCGGTGAGACAGGAAGTACACATGAGATGTCCGCAGGGTTCGATCTTCACATCCTTGTCGTTCTCGGCGCAGATCTTACACAGCTGGAAGGTGGAGCCCATCTCACAGTAGAGTTCGTACTGCTCCTGTGGAAGCAAGAATCAGGCGTTTGCTTCGGCCGCGAGGCTGTCTGACTCAGTCAACGGGGGAATCGAGAGTTTAACATGTTTTTGAATGATTTTTCATGGTGCCCACCCACATCCATTGTATGACCAAAACGGTGGTAGAGCAATTATCAAACTTTCTCAAAAGTGCTAGTTTTGTCAACGTTTTGATCTGAACCATTGTGTATGATCATGTAACCTTAAAACAGGACTAAACATGCATTTTCCCTTTACTACTCCTTTAAATGGACAACGTGTGGTAATAGAAAAATAATCAACAGCATCTTCAGTTGTGTGGTCAATGTAGGAGCAGGCCAGGCAAACGCGATGCGTTTCAACCTGCCCCTCTCGGCGTCGGAGCCGGTAGAAAGACATCTCGGGCCGGCGGACTCCAGAACCGCTGACCATTCCGGGCCGCTGAGAAAAAACGGGGTCGTATCGGACCGTTGACGGACGCTTAAGAAAATCTCGCTCGCACACAAAGACGCACTCACTGACCTGTGTGACTTTAATGTGGTCATGAGGGGTGGGCTCGCACAAGCCTGTGAGGTCGGGGTTGTAACTGCGGCCGTCGGGGAACAGGTAGCTGTGGAGAGGAGGGACAGACGGTTCAGACAGACAGACAGACAGACAGACAGCCGCTAGCAGCGGTGAGGAATGGATTTGTCCGGCATATTTGTCGTTATTACGTAAATGACGGGGTGACCGCGTACGACGAAACGGCGCTCGGCCGACGCGGGTCTGGAACCTGCGGCCCTGAGAATCAGAGTCATGCTCTACCGGCTGAGCCAGCCGGGCGGATTTACCGTCGCCTAAACATGACAGGGCGACGTCGGCCGATCCATATGATAGGCCGGGCGGAAACATACTTGCGAGAGAGAGACAGAGAGAGAATGGTACAGTACCTGGTCAGATCTGTGCCAGTGCAGAGGCGGATGGGGGTTGGGGGTTGGTGGGGGGGGTGGATTTGGGACAAGGTACAGAGCTGTACTACCACAGTCTATTTCATTAGCAGACGTCTAACCTTTGAGTACTAACTCAGTTTGCATGTTCTCCCCGTGTTCGCGAGGGTTTCCCCCATAAAGAACCCAATGGGTGATTTACTCACTTACAGACCGATGTTTCAGCCCTGAGCCCTTCGTCAAAGTCAACCCGTTCGCCCGTGTGCTGGCTCCTCTCCAAGACTACGGCGTGCCTTTTCTTCTTCCCTTGTTCTTCTTTTTTTAACTGCATCCCGGGCGCCTCTAGACGCAGGACGCCGTGGTGTGCCTGTCACCCCGGTCTGCCTGTCACCCCGGTCTGCCAGTCACCCCGGTCTGCCCGTCACCCCGGTCTGCCCGTCACCCTGGTCTGCCAGTCACCCCGGTCTGCCAGTCACCCCGGTCTGCCCGTCACCCTGGTCTGCCCGTCACCCCGGTCTGCCCGTCACCCTGGTCTGCCCGTCACCCCGGTCTGCCCGTCACCCTGGTCTGCCCGTCAACCTGGTCTGCCCGTCACCCTGGTCTGCCCGTCACCCTGGTCTGCCCGTCACCCTGGTCTGCCTGCTGGGAACTACACGCACCATCTTCACTCACTCGACAAATCCAATTGAACGTTTCTGTACATGACCCCTTTTCAGGTCTCTTGCACACCTCAGATCCCAGTGACGGGTGTGTAGGTGAAGTAGACACTAAGAGGACCTGAAGGAGGTCATGTAACATTGTCCATCATTGAATTGGATTTGTTGAGTGAGAAGTGAAGTGAAGACGGTGTGCGGGTGGTTCCTGTTCCCTCCTAGTACCCACTTCGCTGAGATTGGATTCAGGTGTGCAAGAGACTCATTTATCTAAGGTGCTGGGGGCCGACATCGCATCGGGGGGGCACTATTTCTTCAAACCAATATCGTCTTGGGCGGAGCGGTCAAGAAAAACAGGGCCCTCGGTGGTCCGGTCAGAGGGGAGGCAAGAGAGAGAACTGCTCTTGAGAAGGCTGGACAGCTCCGTGTCCAGATTGGTCAAAAATCCCTCCTATTGTCGGATTAGGAGGCGCGAGATTTTTGCTCGCGGCGAGTCGAATGATAAGAGAGGCTTCTGGGATATGGAGTTCGATAACAGCGGTGGCTGTCGGGGTTTCAGAGAGAGATCAGAGACGCGGAGAACTCATCCCCCCAGGTAACGGAAAACTCATCCCCCCCAGGTAACGGAGAACTCATCCCCCCAGGTAACGGCGAACTCATCCCCCCAGGTACAGCCCGCTGAGCGAGGGCGTGGCGGGGGACGACGACGGGGGAAAAGACGGTCGAAAATAAAGGTGCGTTTGATCTGCGGTGAGGCTGACAGCAGAGTGTGTGAGGGGGGGAGGGGGGGGGGGGGGGGCAGGCGGGATAGCATAGTAGGTGTGTGTTCTCCTCTTGACAGTCCCCCCAGGGGGAACCGCCGCACCTCGTCCCACATGGTACACACACACACACACACACACACAACACACACACACACACACACACACACACACAATCATCACACCATGGATGGCTTCAACACTGGTTATGGCCGGATATGCAGATTTTTTTTTTAAACTGTTGACGTAGATCGCCTATTGACGGAGCACGTTAGTAGTTAGTGACGCCTTAAAGATGGACACAGTCCGCTGATAAGGGAAGGTGGGTGGAGTCGAGCACGTACAAGCCTTCCCTGCAGCCGTCGATGAGCGCCTGGAAGAGGGGCTTGTTGTGGGGGATGGTCTGCAGGATGTTGCCGTCGTTGGTGACGTAGCCGATGGCCCACTGGCCGAGTCGTGTGCAACTCAACCTGAAGATGTAGCTAGAGGGAGAGAAAACACACACACACACACACACACACACACACACAGACGCAGATGTTCACACACAGACATATATACATACATATACACACAAACAAACACAGACACACACATATACACACAAACACACACATGCATACATACATACATACATAAATACACAGACAGAGACACACATACACAGACAAATACACACTCACACACAAACACAAATACACACACACACACACACACATCAAATCTGCAACAGGGTAGGAATTCAATGGTAGGACATTTTTTTTTTTTTTTTTAAAGAAACGCATCACAATCCACAAGCTATTTTCAAAGAAGACAAAGAGATTCTTGTTGTTGAGTTCTTGGACAATGATCGTAAAGAGACACACATATGTTGACTTCATATTCATCGCATAGAGACACACAGCACGCACGCACGCACGCACGCACACACACACACACACACAGAGAGAGAGCCTGTGACTGTGTTGCTCTCTGCCTTTTGCAGGCTGTTTGTTGTGGGCTTGTGATTTCTGAGGTCGTACTTCAAAAGAGCACATATGTAAGCAGCATGTAGGAAAACACCAGTTCCATTCCTCAGGGACCCTTTGTTCTCCCTCCAGTCATTTACTCCCCGTTAGTCACACCCCAAACTCTCCAGGTCACCAAATAGGACACAGACAAAGACATAAGATGAATAAGGTATGGGACGAAATCATCGGCCGAATATCAAACAAACCCTATTTTGGACATCAAGAAATGCTCGAGTAAAAATCCCACCATTGGTCTTGAAACATAAAAAAAATCTATATTTTCTTTTAATGTCCGTCATTCTTCTAGTCAACGGAGCACACTGCTTTAAACGTGTGGGATGACTAAAGATGGATGTATGGGAAGAGATCTTGACTTGATCAAACACACCTGTGTGCTGAATCGTTTGTCCTAAGGACTTGTATTGCAGCGTTGTGCTGCGCATAGGCTAGAGGCTATTGTGATAAAATGATGACTACATTTCGAGGTGGGTGGAGGCGAAGACAAGGTCGAGGTATTATTTCCTTTCGTAATTTACAACACCAAAGAATTGTAAGTTCTGCAAAACATTCTGAAAGTTGTGTAAGGCTAATCAACACTGCAGTGGCATCTGCTCCACAGAATGTTGATCCAGCACCTCCATCCAAC
The DNA here is from genome assembly GCF_949987555.1 of Borostomias antarcticus. Classification (NCBI taxonomy): domain Eukaryota; kingdom Metazoa; phylum Chordata; class Actinopteri; order Stomiiformes; family Stomiidae; genus Borostomias; species Borostomias antarcticus. The sequence goes on from NC_140234.1 coordinate 22,091,324, forward strand.
CCAACTGCAGGAAGTATTGCGCATTTTGGGATTAAACAGCTCCAGTAGCGATATTCTATTATAACCAGAGGGCATAACAATAACATTCAAAACAAGATCTATTGACTGCATGACCTGTTACGACTCCGGACTCGGGAGTAGGCCCTTATCCGCTGTGCGCTCACCGAGTCTTGGCGCATGGCCCTCTGTCTCTCCAAACTCATCGATTATGATGAATCCCTGCGCTACCCGTGCAGTCGGCCACATAATTATGGGTAGGATCAGTCTGCTACATCTAGGCTACACCCCCCCACCCCCTTTTTGTAAAGCGTATTGTGTTGCCTTTGTGTATGAAATGAGCTATAATGATTCAATTGATCTGACTAATAATAAGTTATTGCAGTCGTATTCTGCTTGATTCCTTTATATCACCACAACTGACAGATGTTGGACCCAGAACAGTAACGTTCAGTGTGCAGCTGACTTTGTTGGACACCTACTAAGATAAATAACGTTACACTGGTGAACAATGCGGATTTAATGTCAGTTTGCTCCAAGCTTGCGTGGCCGGCTGCAGAGTGCTTTTCCTCTGTGTTGGGCACATCAAAATTTTGGGCACATAAAAAGGAGTTTTACAGTACTTAAAAATGACGGAATAACAACACTTGTGGACATATTCCCTTTGATTTTACCGAAAGATAACTGACATGTGCCATGTTCAACCACTGTGTTATTCCTTTAAGTCTGAGTGTGAGGCACAAAGAGGAAAGAAACACACACATGAGACAGGAGTGATTAGAGGGAAAGCTAGCTGACCTGAGTGTGATCCCATCTCCGCTAGCAAAACAGGCGCTAAGCTAAATCCACAGTGAATGTTTGAGATCAGACGCCGTTCTGTTGGCGCTGCCGCGGGCTTGAACAAAGGGGGCGGGGACTGTGTGTGTGTGTGTGTGTGTGTGTGTATGGTCTCTAGTGGCTATGAACAAAGCCAGTGACTGTGTATGTGGTCTCTAGTGGCTGGTGCCTGAGTCAGTGAGAGTCTGGAGAACTGGTCATTACCTTGTCAGGGATTAGGATGTGTTTGTGATCAGCGAAGGTGAATAAAGTCTGTTTATCCATCCATGTATCACCTATCTATCATCTATCTGTCTCATCTATCTATGCTTTTCCCTATAATCTATTCATCTCTCCATCCATCAATCAATCAATCAATCAAAGCTTTATTTCTATAGCGCATTTCATACCCAGAGGCAACACAATGCGCTTTACAGAGAACAAGGGAGGTGGGCATACGACCCACCCCTACATATTCCAGAGGGAAGCAAAAAATCCATGTGTTGAAGAAATCCATGAGGAATGGCTATTGCTAGCAGTCAATATTGGCTGTGCGCGCACATGTGTGTGTGTGTGTGTGTGTGTGTGCGCGTGTCAGCAGGATGAGGTCGGAGCATGTAGCAGCTCATCCCTGGATGACAGCCCTCCCACGCGCACAGCTGCATTCAGGAGATTGGTATTTGCGTGCCGTGATTCACTGGGGGGAGCGGAGGTCGACCACCCACCGACCCTCTCCGTTAGCGCTGGTCCCCCATAGCTCGCCTGCCCCCCCCCCCCCCCCCCCCCCCCCCCGGCTCGTCAAACCAACGCGGCATCAACACACAAACAGTGTACTGTAACTGTACACACGCGCACAAATACATAAACACGCGCAATAAAACATAGGCGGACACAAACACAAACACATCTAGTCATATATATACAAAAACCAGAACTGAACTCACACGCGCACACATGGGTTGCACTTCAGTTACAAATGTTCCAGTTTGCTGGCCTGTCATTATCCTGGCCGCGTCGTAACACAAGGCTAAAACGTCTGCTTCGCCCCCTCCGGGCACAGTACACTAGAGTGCAGTACAGTAGCCTTCTTTGTGTTAGCATAATGAGCTAATCTGTCTGGGCCCGGATGTGTTCCACTTCCCCGGCTGTAGCGTCCTTCACACTGGCAGACAGAAAGTGCAGTCCAGGGCTAAAAGAGAGCGTCTCGCTATCTACTGCAGAGCAGTAAGTAAGTAAGTAAGCTTTATTTATATAGCGCTCTTCACAGCACGGATGCACAGAGTGCTTTACAGTAATAAATTAAAATGGCAATACAACACGAGACAAGATTAAAACGACACAGAACAGATAAAACAACAACATTGCGAGCAGCAAGGCGTTATAGATGGCCAAAGGCCTGCCTGAACATGTGTGTCTTAAGAAGTTTTTTGAACATGAGTTCAGTGGATGGCTCTCTCAGGGCCTGGGGAAGAGCGTTCCAGAGTCTTGGCGCCACCGCCTCAAATGCTCTGTCACCCTGAGTTTTTAGTCTGGTCCGGGGCACCGCCAGGAGACCCTGGTCGGATGACCTCAGAGACCGACTCAGAGAGTGAGAGTGTAAAAGTTCTGAGATGTAGGCCGGGGTCCATCCGTGGAGAGCTCGGTGGGTAAACACCAGGACTTTGAACTCGATCCGGAGGTGAACTGGGAGCCAGTGCAGGGAGGCCAGGATAGGGGTGATGTGGCATGTCTTCTTTGACCTGGTGAGTAGTCTTGCAGCAGCGTTTTGGACTAGCTGAAGTTGTCCCACAGAGGATTTGTTGAGGCAGGTAAACAGTGAATTACAGTAGTCAAGTCGTGATGAAATAAATGCATGGACAGACATTTCTAATTCAGCATGTGATACAATGGACCGGAGTTTGGCAATATTTCTGAGGTGGAAAAAACAGGAACGCGTTAGGGATTTGACATGTTTGTCCAAGTGCATAGCCTGATCAAAGAAGACACCCAGGTTTCTAACAGAGGGCCTCACATTTCCCTTGAGGGACCCCATGTAGTTTACCACTGTAGCGGCAGTCTTATCATTTGCAACGATCAGCACTTCAGTCTTGGAGGCGTTCAATTGCAGGAAATTATCCGCCATCCATTGGTCAATGGCCGACAGACAGTCATGAAGGATGCTGAGTCCCTCGACTTTCCCTGGTTTAAAAGAGAACTGGAGTTGGATGTCGTCAGCATATAGATGATATTTGACACCCTTGAATGTGCTGATGAGAAGACCGAGGGGGAGCATATATAGGGCAAACACTCCCTGTGATGCCCACCCACTCCCTGAGCCTATCCAGCAGGATGCCGTGGTCCACCGTGTCGAACGTTGCGCTGAGGTCTAGCAGGACCAGGACGGAGCATTCGCCGGCGTCAGACGACATCATGATGTCATTGGAGACCCTGAGGAGGGCAGTTTCCGTGGAATGTTGCTTGCGGAACCCGGATTGAAATTTGTCTGAGATGTTATGGTTGGTTAGATGGGTGGTGAGTTGGTTTGCCACCACTTTCTCCAGCACCTTCGAGACAAAGGACAGCTTAGAGATGGGCCTGTAGTTGCTTGGCAGGGAGGGGTCCAGATTGGGCTTCTTGAGCAGCGGCTGAACAACCGCCTACTTAAAAAGGGCTGGAACCGTACCTGAGGCTAGGGACCTATTTATGATGGTGAGAAGACTGGGGCCCACAGAGGTCATAACTTCCTTCAGCATCGATTGGTAAAATGTCTAGGGGGCTTGAGGAAGGTTTCATGGAGCACACCAAGCCTGTTAGGTCCTTTAGGGAGATACCAGAAAAGCTGCTCAGAGCTGAATCCCTGACTTGACAGAGAGGGATGGAGGAGGGGGAGGAGGGAGGGGCGATGTTAGCCCTTACATCAGCAACTTTGTTTATAAAAAACTGGAGAAAAATATTGCAGTCTTCATTAGAAAGGATAGGTGCAGATGGGAGAGGGGGGCTAACAATACTATTTATAGTACTAAACAACACTCTAGGGTTGTGCTTGGTGGAGGATATAAGTTTGGCAAAATATGCAGCTCTAGTAGTCTTAACCAGTTTGTTTAAATCGACTCAAAGCTCTTTGAGATAGAGACGATGCACTTGGATGTTGGTAGCTTTCCACAGCCTCTCTGTTTTGCGGCATTTGCGGCGGAGATCACGAATCTCATCATTCAGCCACGGGATGAGTTGACAGGGCAAACTTTGCGAGTCACAATGGGTGCTACGTCATCTAAAACAGCCGTGCAGCGCGAGTTAAAAGCATGAAGCAGGCGGTCTACGTCATCGTCAGGCGACGTTAAAATATTACAGTCAAAGCTGGCAGTGAAATTATCTACAGCTAAGCTGTTCACAATGCGTGAGCTTTTCATGCGCTTCTCCGGCACAAAATCGTTGTCAAAAGACAGACTAAACAGTATACATTTGTGGTCAGTCACTAGCATCTCTTCAGCGCAAACGTCACTGACTTTAAGACCTAACGTGAACACAAGGTCCAAAGTATTGCCCTTGATGTGTGTAGGACCAGTAACATGTTGGCTAAAGTGAAACGACTCAGTAACATTGAGGAAGTTCACAGCAAATGTATCCGAGCTATTATTTATATGAACGTTGAAATCGCCGATCATAAGGATTCTGTCCAGGCGAATGATGGAGGCTAGGAAGTCACCGAATTCTGCTAAGAATGAATAATTTCTGCCTGGGGGGCGATATATTAAAACACAGTAGAAGGGATTCAGGCGTCCGATTTTATTCGTAAGAACTTCAAAGGATGAGTAAGATCCAGAGCTCACCGTCCGTGAGGAAAAACAGTCCCTGTAGACCATAGCCAGTCCTCCTCCTCGGCCTGAAGATCTGGGGGCGCAGGAAAAAGCGCAGCTGGGGGGGCAGAGTTCAATTAGCGGGGCAAATTCATCGGCTTTTTGCCAGGTTTCCGAAATCAGCAGACAGTCCAGTTCTTTAGATGTAAAGAGGTCATTCAAGTAGAACGATTTATTCGCTATGGATCGAGCATTTAGTAGTCCGAAGGAAATGGCGTCGGAGCCGGCTCTATCGAACGTTGAGGCTCGAGGCAGCGGCCGCAGGCACCCAGGCCGGTTCCTGGCTCGCCTACACGCAGGCACTGAAGCCACACTCGTGTGTTGTTGGAGGCGAGTTTCTGGATCGTTGGCGCAGGACCGTGGACACGCAGGCACCCAAGCCACACTCGTGTGTGGTCGCCGATGGATCACAAGGTCGAAGGCCGGTGGACGCGAGGGAAACGCCGGCAGGATGGGTCGGAGGCAGGATAGCCTTAGGCCGGGGCCTACGGCTGCGGAGAT
>NC_140234.1:22101473-22118973 GCF_949987555.1 Borostomias antarcticus
AGTAGTGTTCATTAAAAATATCAAGTGTACCATCTGAAATTGATGTGGGTTTACCAAGTAATGGAATTCTAGCTTGTCTGAAATGAAGTATACCACTTCATTTGTTTTAGTACTTAAACACCAATGTGTTCTTAATTTTAGACAAATTACAAGTACACTGCTTGATTGGACTACATGTTCCATTACATCCTTTCAACACAATGCCATCATTTTATCATTCCACACTGGCTTATGTGGTTTTATGTAGCAGATGTCTGTAAGACGCCTTCGGGGGGCTGGGCATAAGGCTGAATAGCGCCGTAATACGAGAGCTTAATTTCTCCTCATAACACACTATAGCTCGGGTTTAAAGAGTCTTTTTTTCCGTTTATGGCCCCTGTCACTCTGGGCACTATCTGAGAACGATCTGTTCTCAAACGAGACAATACACCCCCACATTCGAAGGGGGGAAAAAGAAATGATGAACCTGGGTTTCACTTGTCTTCTCGCTCTCACAGCTGTGACAGCCTGTTTCTGCTTGCAGCGGGTAACTGGAGGACGGAGGCCGATGCGAACGCAACACAACTCCGCTAAGGGGAGAAGCCTGGCGACTTGAAATCGGAACATGTGAGATGGACTTTAGATAAATTGATCAGTCGGAGGATTGCTTTTGTTTTTCCCCTTTAAAACTCAACACTGTGTACAGTAAAGTGTTAAGTATACAGTATGTTCATGTGGTATGCTGCATACAGTTAGCTCCATAAATATTTGGACATTGACACAATTTTCAGCATTTTGGCTCTGTATATCACCACAATGGATTTGAAATGAAACATTCAATATGTGCTTTAAGTGCAGACTTCCATCTTTAATTTGAGGGTATTTACATCCAAATCGGGTGAACAGTGTAGGAATTACAACAAATTATGTGGTGCCCCCCCTTTTTAAGGGACCAAAAGTAATTGGACAAACTAACATAAACATAAATGAAATGGTCATTTTTAATATTTGGTTGCAAATCCTTTGCAGTCAATGAGAGCCTGAAGTCTGGAGCCCATAGACGTCACCAGACGCCGGGTCTCGTCCCTGGTGATGCTCTGCCAGGCCTCTACTGCAGCGGTCTTCAGTTCCTGCTTGTTCTTTGGGCCGTTTCCCTTCAGGTGTGTCTTCAGCAAATGAAATGCATGCTCAATTGGATTCAGGTCAGGTGATTGACTTGGCCATTGCAGAACATTCCACTTCTTTGCCTTGAAAAACTCTTTGGTTGCTTTCGCAGTATGCTTCAGGTCATAGGCTCTGTGCACCAGCTTCACTACTTCCTGAAAGTCACTTGGCATCTTTATTTCCTGTCCTATATGATTGGATTAAGTGATTAATCAGGTGTGCGGCAGACCAAGCGCACACCTGATTAATCACTTAATCCAATCATATTGGACAGGAAATAAAGAAGCCAAGTGACTTTCAGGAAGTAGTGAAGCTGGTGCACATAGCCTATTGTCCATCTGCACTGTGAAGCACCGTCCAATGAGTTCTGAAGCATTTGGCTGAATATGAGCAGATAATATTGCCCGAAACACTTCTGAATTCATCCTGCTGCTTTTGTCAGCATTCACATCATCAATAAATACAAAATTACCAGTTCCATTGGCAGCCATACAGTACATGCCCACGCCATAACAATGATCACGGATGAGATGGTATGCTTTGGATCATGAGCAGTTCCTTCCCTTCTCCATACTCTTCTCTTCTCATAATTCTGGTACAAGTTCATCTTAGTCTCATCTGGCCATAGGATGTTGTTCCAGAACTGTACAGGCCTTTTTAGATGTGTTTTGGCAAACTCTAATCTGGTCTTCCTGTTTTTGAGGCTAACTAATTATTTAGATCTTGTGGTGAAACCTACTGTATGTATTTTCTCTGGTGAAGTCTTGATTGTTGACTTTGAAACAGATATGACTACAGTACCTCCTGGGGAGTGCTCTTGATCTGGCCAACTGTTGTGAAAGGGTCTTTCTTCACCAGGGAAATCATCCTTCTGTCATCCACCACAGTTGTTTTCCATGGTCTTCTGGGTCTTTTGGTGTTGCTGAGCTCACCAGTGCGTTCTTTCTTTTTAAGAATGTACCAAACAGTTGATTTGTCCACATCTCATGTTTTTGCTGTCTCTCTGGTGGGTTTGTTTTGATTTTCAGCCTAATGATGGCTTGCCTCACTCATAGTGACAGCTCTTTGGATTTCATAGAGAGTTGACAGCAACAGATTCCAAATGCAATTACCACACTTGAAATGAACTCTAGACGTTTATCTGCTCCTTGTAAATGAAATAATGAGAGAATAACACACACTTGGGCCATGGAACAGCTAAGCAGACAATTGTCCAATTACTTCCAAAAAGGGGGTGGACCACGTATAAAATTGTTTGTAATTCCTACACCGTTCACCTGATTTGGATGTAAATACCCTCAAATTAAAGCTGAAAGTCTGCACTTAAAGCACATCTTGATTGTTTCATTTCAAATCCAATGTGGTGGTGTACAGAGCAAAAATGATGAAAACTGTGTCAATGTCCAAATATTGATGGACTTCACTTTATGTTCTTAAACATCAGTATATTGATGTGACAAATTGACCAACTATAACCTCAATCCTCAATTAGATATTCTAGCTTCAGCGGTTTACCTGGAAAAGCCGGGTGAAGATGTCAAACTCAAAGACAGAGATGTAGTCATTGCAGGTAAGGTCGATGGTGGATTTAAGGGCCATGGCTTCTAGGCCGGAGCTGATGAGATGCACTTCGTGAAGGCACTGTCGGAATACTTTCCATGGCACGATAGTCCTGGAGGTGACAAGAGGACGCCAGAGAATTAGTACAACATGATCATGATTCATACACTGTACAAATCACCTTTGCCAGAATGAGATTTTAAGCCTAGTCCTAGACTAAGAACAAATCAATAGAGACATCCACTGAACAGACCCACTGCATGCATATCACAACGGCACACACATTAACACTTTGTACAAATACTGTATATACACACATATTGCACACCATTTGGTATTTTGTATTTTGCACTGTTCATTTGCACTGTCCTGTCTTTGCACTGTCCTGTCTAGACCTTGCACCCTGTCTAATGTTGTCTACCCAAATTCCTAGTACTATGTGCAAAAACTACCTGGCAATAAAACTGATTCTGATTCAGATTTTAGCCGAGCCCTAGACGAACAATATGTCAACATCATCATTCTCAAATCTTTGCGATCTGATGATCACAGGCACATTATAGATTCTTCTAAACTTTTCTCGAAGAAAAACCAGGCCAGGTCAAGCCTGGCTTAGGTGCGTGGCTGGCTTGTTTCTGTTCAGGACTGGTAGGATGGAAGCTAGTCATGCCACTGAAATAGCTGTGAATTGAAATTACATGAAATAATGTCTGATATATTAAGATAGGTCTTGTGGACACATCAGTTCCAATGCTTCCAATGCTAATCCAGCACAATAAGAGCGGGATAGCCAGTTAGCTCATGAGCTCACAACAACTAGAAGCAGCTTCCATAACATTAATGGTAGCGGTCAGTGGCTAAAGCAGTTACGCTGATGATAACATAAAGTCATCCCCACCGGGTCTTGAACCCCGGTCTCCCGGGTGGGAGTCCAAAACTCTGACCACTAGTCTACTTGTGCAGTGGAGATCGGTGGACTGGTGTTGGTATCCTTCTTGATTTTGGTGTGCTGGGACTACTGCCTCTAGTGGTGCCAACAGAGAGTTGCCGGCCAACCTTGTCCAGAGTAAGGGAGGGAGGGAGTGATAACCGGACAAATGCTATACTAGGTTATACTGTAACTATATATATATGCTATACTATACAAAACACTTGGAGAAGTGGAGAAGTGGTTACATTAGAGAGCATACACTCTCCAAACCGACTTGTTCACCAATTCCTGTTAATGCTTGCTAATTCTGTTACATTCGTTAACGTACACTGTCCGTGACAAATAAATACATGAATAAACTAACAAACAGTACTACTGTATGCCACTGTCATCTCTGTCAGTCAATGCGCACAGTATATCATGACATTACACACAACGCTGGTTTCTAAGTGCAAAGATGCCTTTGGGGATGTCTACAGTAGTTATTGAATCAGAGAGGGTGATCTCATGTGAAAGAACACAGAGTACCATCTGACCTCCCGCTCTCAGTCTGACCTCACCCACCTCCAGTTCCCTGAGTCACAGGGCTGACTGGGCAGTGAGAGAGTGGTGGATCCAGGACTTATCTTTGTGCTTCCTGTGTTCCGTAAAACCCCTTTTCACCACACAAAGAGAGGTACAAGTCAAGTCAAGTCAGATTTATTTGTCACGTACATATCATACAGGTTTAATATGCAGTGAAATGGAATTGCTAGCTTCTACTGTAAGTGTGCTAAGTCAAAGTCAAATATATATATATATATATGAATAAATATATTTAGCACAATTACAAAATGCGTACCAGAATTGATGCACGGAACAATTTACAGATGGTTAAATCCATATGGATGTTAAATCTATAGGAATACAAAGATATATAGAGATTATTTTTTACAGTTAAGATAAATAGGTAACTATATGTACGGGATGTATATAGGTATGTACAGTACATTGTGTATAAAATATATATTTGCCTTCAGCACTAGATTATGCTCGTCACTTGTTTTAGAGGGAAGATGCACTTGTGAGTTCTGGCGAGTAGTAGTACATTGGCTCTTCCTATGTTAAATGCAATTATTGTTAGTCACTTTGGATAAAAGCGTCTGCTAAATGACTGAAATGTAATGTAATGTAATGTAACATGGTATATATATTTTCATGCCTATTCACAGAGTATATTCTAACGACTAGTCTGTCATGAATATAAGGTGCTGCTGTGCAGAGTTGAGTCCAGGTGTGTGAGTAGTGACTGATTATAGGGGGGGCATCCTGTTCAGGGCGATGAGCAGGCCTAGGCAGTGTCCTCCTTCAGAACTTGGATGTGGATGCGGCACCTTCTCCCTGACCGCAGCAGAGAGAAGAGTCCATAGTCCGGGGTCCTTCGCAGGTCTCCTGGCCTCGATGTAGATGACCTGGGGGTGTGGGAGTGCCTCCCCCCGTGATACGTTCCGCTGACCGTACCAGTGTCTCCAGAGCCTTGTGGTCCTGCATTGTTCTGCTCCCATACCAGGCGGTGATGCTCCCAGCTAGGGCTGTTTTAAAAAATCGATTCATCGATTGTGAATCGATTCTGAATCAAATGATTCAGAATCGATTCATGAATCCCAAAATCAATCTTTTATTTAATGAATGAATGAATAAATGAAGGAATGAATAGTTCATTAATTAATTCAATGATTCATTCATTCATTCATTTTTGGAAATCAGTATCGATACCCAGCCCTAGTATTGATGTGTTGCATAACTTCGCAGTCATGTAATTACTGTAAGGTTACAGCTAAAAAAAACACTAACCGAATCGATATTGAATCGCATCAAATCGAATCAAATTGAATCGTGATAATCGATTCTGAACCTTGTGAATCGGAATCAAATCGATTCTTGAAATTCGAGTCGATACCCAGACCGACTCCCAGCCAGGATGCTCACAACCATGCAGCTATAGAATCAAATATGGGAGGATCTGGGGAGACACTCTGAATTTACTCATAAGTCTGAGGTGATACAGTCACTCCTGTGACTTCCTCACCGGTGTCTGCAGTCCATGTCAGATCCTTAGTGATCTGGACGTCCACGATGTTTGAAGTTGTCCACTCTGTCCACTTGGGTCCCATTGATGTTTAGAGGGCTGAAGGTTCTCTCCTGCCTCCTCCCATAGTCCACTCGTCTTTCGTCTTACTGACGTTCAGGTGACGTCGAGATAGGTTGGTTCGGTGTTGCATGGGAGGAGTGTTCCATCGATGTGTATTCGGAGCTCACGTTTGGCTTCCTTGTTGTTAAGGTGGAAGGCCCGCCGACACCGTCTTTGCCTCGCTGAGCTTCAATCTCCATTTCCGGAGGTATGCCGCTAGTGTCTGCATGTCCTGGCTCAAGGTCTCCTCCATGGTCTGCAAGTCTCCAGCTGAGTACACCAGCGCAAGGTCGTCTGCGTAGGCGTACTTCCTGGAGACTGTGCTCGGCCGGTCGTAGGTGTATAAAGGAGAGGGGGCCAGGACAGATCCCTGGGGGACGCCATTCTTAAGGCGTCTCAACCTGCTTTGCTGTCCGTTACCGGTGGTGAGGGTAAAGCTGCGGTTTCGGACAAGCTCTATGATCATGCTGACCATGTGTCTGTCCGGCAGCAGGCGGAGCAGCTTGCAGGTGAGGCCGCGGTGCCATACGCTGTCATAGGCAGTCGTCAGGTCTATGAAGACGACTCCGGCCTTCTTTTGGGCCGAACAGCTGTCCTCGATGTCTTGAGTCATCAAAGTGACTTGAAAGGTAATTTCATGCTATTTACGCCTCAGTATCTTTCCTGTGTGTGTGTGTGTGTGTGTGTGTGTGCGTCAGAGACAAGAGAGCATTATGTGTTACCTTCACACCTCCTCAATGATGAGCCACATGCAACTAGTTATACTGTAACAAAGGACATATGACAACCCAGTGACACGACGACACTGCTGTCGGTCACGATTAAAACGCCGCTTCAAAATACAGGATATGGCGTTATGAACATTGCATTGCTTTTCAGGTCAGATGTGACCAACGTCAAGCTTATCGGTGTTAGGTTCCCGGACCGGCGTGGTCCTCACGTCACCATCTGGGGAGGCTTAACACTCCCCGGTGTCGGGGGCCTGCGTGAGGACAACAAAGCGAGGAGAGGGTTATCCCTGTGATTAACACCAATCGCGAGAGATCAAAACGACCTCCTGGCTAGGATGATGATTGGGCTGATTAGTTCCAAACGGCGTGTTTTCATTCTGGTTTGCCTACGGGCAGAGTTCAACTTCCATCCATCAACCACTATTAATTCCTCCCTCCCTCCCACCCTCGATTCACAGAAGTGGACTGTCACAAACAATTGATACACGCCCATACAGTCCCAAATGGCGGTAATTAGCTCCACTACTGCTCGCTTCACGTTGCCGAAGTAGCTGTGAGTTTGGAGGCAGTGCGCAAAGGCAGTACGTGGAGATTACGTGGATAGTTTTTAACCCAGCAAGGAATTAGTACAGTAACATAAGATGCGCATTAGAGGTGTACTGTGGAGTGAAGTCACTAAACCCACACAGGCCCACACAGACAAAGTCTCCCGCTAGAGTCATACCGTGAGTCACAGGGAGAAAAAAACGCCATGAAAAACCACACAAAGTTCCTCTCATGTTTTAATCATAAAAAAACAGCGTATCGGTAGAGAGCAAAGCCAGTATCATGACCATAACTCAAAAGTCCATCCTTTTGCCTTTCAAAAATGTCAATTGTTCAAAAACAAATAATCGAAAAGAATCGTGCCTGATGACATTTGCTGTTGCCGTTGGAAACTGTGCCCATGTGGTACTGAAATGAGACATCTAAAATAGAACTAAAACAGAACTGAAATTGAACTCAAGAGCCTGTGAGACCAGTCATCTACATATTTCATCAGCGAGTGTATGTTCATGATTAATCCTTCCACATAATCATACATTCATACGAGCACCGTTCCATTTGACTTGAGTCGTAAGCTTGAACAATGACAAGCTTGATCACACATGAGGCTGCCCCGAGAGACCAGTGAATTAGATGTCGATCACTCAGATTAGTGTGTGTGTGTGTGTGTGTGTGTGTGTGTGTGTGTGTGTGTGTGTGTGTGTGTGTGTGTATGTGTGTGTGACCAGTGAATTATGGCTCTTTTCCACTGCATGTAAAAAGCACGAGGCACAACTTGACTCGCTTTCTTTTGGTTTTCCATTGCGCAAAAAGCGAAAACAGTCAAGTCCAATTGCTACTTTTTCCCGGTTCACCTCCTCCGAGTGAGCTGATGCGAGACGGCTGAGGTCACGTGACCACTGCAGACTACCGATTGGTCAGAGAGAATCATCACTCATTTGCGCGACACAGGACATCCGGGGCAAACCAAACACAAGCAATTTTTAAATAGCCAAAATAGCGGTCGCCATTTTCTTTTATCCACTGGATTTACAGTTACTCGATTAGATGGCGACCCGCAAACCTATTTGACGCGGTGCAGACGTTCCTCTGAAGATGACATCACGGCAGTTTCATGGCTTCGCTATGACGACTAGCTACATTTGGGTGGGTACTCCCCAGTGGAAAACGCAAGAATGAAAGAATCTTGGGAGTAGAGTCTAGTCAAGTTGACCAAGTACAGTGTGGTGGAAAAGTGCCATTAGACACAGATCACTTAGATTAGAGTGTGCTTGTGTGTGTGTGTGTGTGTGTGTGTGTGTGTGTGTGTGTGTGTGAGAGAGAGAGAGAGAGAGAGAGAGAGAAAGAGAGCAGGCGTATGCGTTAAGTACACTGTACAGTAAGTGGCTTAAATAAATAAATATTGCAATATTAATTAATCAAAAATATTGTGTGTGTGCAAATGTGTGTGTGTGAGAGAGAGCGAGAGAGCTGGTGTGTGCGTTAAGTGCAATGTAAGTGGCTTAAATAAATAAATATTACTATATTAATTAGTCTCTCCAAAGACTCAAATTCTGTTGAATCGCTGCGCTCCGCATACTACAGAGTCTGTGCCACTTCGCCGCCCAAGCTGATGTTCTGAGGGCGTATCGACGGTTCAAAGTTGAAAGAGTGACGGGTCGTTGCAGTAACTGAGAGACGCTAGCCCAGGTTAGATGGGCGGGGAAAATCTATGGGTGGGAGCGTCTGATCACAAAAGTCATTACTGAATGGTGTCGCTGGGATTCTGGCGCTACCAATGAATTGCCGGTTTTGAGCACCAGATTTCTGCATGAAGTGTCTCAGACCCATTACATACATACATGTAGAGATCTGCAGCATGCAGTAACATACAGCTAGCGTAGCTTATGTAGTGCATCAGCGAAAGAAGTCTCATGGGTCTGGCGTTGAGACTAATAATTAATAAAAAATATGGTGTGTGTGTGTGTGTGTGAGAGAGAGCTCCCAAAGACCAACACTGAGCAGAGCAAGCACTCCCCTAGTGGCAGCCTGCCTGCAGTGCAGCAGTTGTAGAGGCCGGCTGAGGAGTTCACAGGGCCACTGCAGCCCTCCTGGGGTATCGATGGCAAACACACTTCCTTTCACCAAGCTTTGTAATGATCTATAATATATCAGTCCTGAAAGTGGATATGCTCCGCGGGCCGCTGGCCCCGTGCCCTGCTCCATCCTGCTGCTCCACGGCCGGGGCTAGGGGGGCTAGCTCAGGGCTAGCTCAGTCTCTCCCTTCACCAGAGTCAGAGAACAGCTAGCCTGGTGTCTGTCACACGGTTGGGGGGGACGGCTAGCATGGAAACTAACAAACTGGCTACTTTGAAGGGGCAAACTGTCAGAGAAGAGCTAGCGTGCTGTCTGTCACATAGTTGTGGAGGACAGCTAGCATGGAACCTAACAAACTGGCTACTTTGAAGGGGCTAACTGTCAGAGAAGAGCTAGCCTGCGTGGAAAACATTCAGTTGGAGAACAGCTAAAGCACAGATAACACACGCAGCTAACATGACATTTACATCACGGTAGCAAACAGATAGCAGACTTGCTAATACATGGTCAGAAAACAACTGGAATTGATGTGCCCTTTACTAGCTACTGTACTGTACACTTGCACTAGGTCAGTTGAAGCAAAGACAGCTATACTGTACAGTAGATGCAGCCACTATGCATCTGTATGCACTAAACATAGACACTTTATCTAGATTTGACACACTTCAAGGACCCTTCAGGAGCAAAGAACCTGATAAGATCTTTTAATTCTTAACAAAATGTCTCAGAGCAATACTGTCTTTAAATACCCTCATCTATTTCCTTGATCTACTGAGGCTGTCTGGTGTTTGGGAAGCCTGAATGTCCCTTAATAACTGGAGATCAGGGATCAGAGTTGTAGGACAGAGAGACGACAGACAGGGGGTGACAGGGCGAGACAAACAGATGCTCTCTCACATACACAACCACAAAAACACACACTTCCTCTTTCTGTCATTCAAATAGAAACCACACACACAGACACACAGACACATGCACCATCAAGGTCAAGACAGTAATTTGCATCAAAGGATAAATATTAAAGAATGACCCGACTTGTGCAGCTTACAAAGCCAGCCTGGATCTCTCTGATCTAAACTGAGGGACCTGTCCTGCTACGTCCCCTCCGCGTGCCGTCAGCCTGCATGTGCGCGCTAATGTCACACATGTACCTTGTAGAAAATGTAAGCCACATCAAAGCCCTACATACCAACATAGATGTACAAAGATATATGCCCACAGCCGCACAGAGAGAGAGAGAGAGACAGAGAGAGAGAGAGAGAGAGAGAGACAGAGACAGAGAGAGACAGAGAGAGAGAGAGACACAGAGAGAGAGAGACAGTGAGAGAGACAGAAAGAGAGAGAGAGACAGAGAGAGACAGAGAGAGAGAGAGACAGAGAGAGAGCGAGAGAGAGAGACAGAGAAGAGAGAAAGAGAGAGAGAGAGAGAGAGAGAGAGAGAGACAGAGACAGAGAGAGAGAGAGAGAGAGAGAGAGAGAGACAGAGGGAGAGAGAGAGAGAGAGAGAGGGAGAGAGAGAGAGAGAGAGACAGAGAGAGAGGGAGAGAGAGAGAGAGAGACAGAGAGAGAGGGAGAGAGAGAGAGAGGCTCCCTGTTCGTTGCAGCAGGCTGGGGTTGTGACCTTCCGTCATCTCCCGTCAGCTGTGTGGTGGAGACAAAGGCAGGCTGAGAAGCAGCATCTGCTCTAGACAGGGTGTGGCCTCTCAGTGTGTGTGTGTGTGCGTGTGTGTGTGTGTGTGTGAGAGAGGAGACTAGAGGCAGCGACCTGTCCCTTCTCATCCCCACTCTACCAGCTCTCAGTCATTCCACTCACTAACAGCATGCAGGCACAAACACACACCATGACAGGGTTTTACACGGTGGCTTACCACAAAAAAAAGTGTACGTAAGATATACACTCTACTCTATTCATCCACCAAGTTCTCTCAAATTTCAAGCTCGAATAGACCAACACCTGGTGAGTGATGATGGTGATGGTAAATGGACTGCACTTATACAGCACTTTAATCTAAAACGCTTTACAATGGCCTCTCATTCATCCATTCACACACACATTAAAACACCAATGGTGGTAGCTGCCATGCAAGGTGCTAGCCTGCTCGTTGGGAGCAATTTGGGGTTCAGTGTCTCGCTCAAGGACACTGCAGACATGTGGACAGGAGGGGCCGGGATTCGAACCGCTGACCCTACAATCATGGACGACCCGCTCTACCACTGAGCCTCAAACTCCCAGTAATGGTGGGTGGTGGACCAGGTGAGTCATAGCAACCACAATTACTGCCAATGGCCAACGCGCCGATGGGATTGGCTGCTGGCACTGGAAAGAAACACAAGAGGGTTTACAAGCGTACTTTTCTCCGAAGAACCTCCTCCAGAAGTCGGCAGCGTCGGCTTTGGTGATGCGGAAGGTGTCGCCCTGGAACTGCCCTCCCAGAAAGATAGCCTTGATCTCAGCCAGCATGTGACTGAAGATGAGGGACAGCTTGGTCAGATTCCGCCTGGTAACAGAGAGAGAGAGGGGGAGGGAGAGAGAGAGGGAGAGAGAGAGGGAGAAAGAGAGAGAAGACAGTCACCATACTGTGGTATTGCTGCATGACAATGTTAGAACAGCGATTAGGGTCATGGAGGGCAAAGCGAACCAGGGTGTGATTTCTAAGTGGACACTTTCTGGTTCTGTTTTGGTCCAGGTATGCTAATAACATCCAGATGTGTGCTCGGGGCTAGCTCGGTGGTGGTGCTGAAAATCTCACAGGAAATAACAGACAAAAACATACTCCAGATCAGCCATCAGATGTGATGTTGACTTACATTGAATTATCATCTTGGGCTGTAAGGCCCTTATTAACGTTATCACCCACCTTAACCCCCTCCGCTACGCTCTAAGAGACCTCAACCTTGGAACCCATTTTTCAGAAGTTCACGCTCTATGTGTTGGCGTTGGAGCAACGCGTGGATAATGTTTTGCGGACAGGTACGTGGGCAAGCCTGAAGGCCACACCAGAGGGCCACAACACCATCTCAAGAGTGCACAATGTCAAAATGTGTATATGGACCGTGGAAATGATCGTAAATAACTTTATAGCAGGGCTTATGATGCTAAATACCAAGCCACTCCAATAGCCAACATAATAACCAACCTTCTATGGAATGGACCAATAAGGATTGAAATCAACCCAAAGTTTGAGCAGTGTGGAGGGGTATGTTGATGAACAGCATTACATTCCCTAGGAAGTGGTCATGTACGCTCACACACACAACGCCCTGTAAGAACACAATGACACAATCTGAGACGGTCAACTCTTTAAGGCCTGTTGCAATTCTCACAATCTTTTGCCAAAAAAGGGAAGTTTTCCCCAAGAGCGTATTCCTGTCCTCCGCGCTGCCAGACCCAGAGATGGACGGACTTGGAGCTGGAAGCTGGAGCTGGAATGTCCTTCGCTTTCTGGCTAAACAAACAGGGTCGTTACGAAATGAGAAAAAATCTCAAGTCTCTTGGACGCGGTCCACGTCGAGCATGGAGGCAGTACACACTGGAAACGCCAGTGCGTGTTGATGTAGATGGTTGAAAGACACCGCTTGGTCATTTGTTGATTTTAATTTGAAGTATTAATTCGAAGATAAAGCGCGTTTTCGGTTGATGTTGACATTTCTGGGGTACATCAACAGTAGGAAAGAATGACTCACTGACACAACACAAAAAAAAGCTGAAAACCGATGGCATCATACATGGCCTAGTGATAAAGTGATTATAATGAGATAATAAACATAGTCTAGAGAAATAGTGAGATATGAGATAAAGATAAAAGACTATCAGAAAGCTAGAATTTTCAAATGAATGCTGTATATCGAATCTTATATAGGTCTACAGATAACTAGCTAACTGCCATGCCAAAGTCAAAGCTGCCAGCCAAGCAGCAGAAATATACCAGACGAGGGTGAAATTGCATTTAAAATCGTTTCAAATGCTTTGAGCGACTTCCGAGTCTGGCTGGATTGTCAGGTGAGTGCGGTATCAATTCTGGAACAATCTCAGAGTCTTACTGTTCCAGGCTCAATGGAACCAATCTACCAAGAAAAGAAAATTATGGAAAATAACATTTCCACCCAGGTCTGAAATGTACTGGCTAGGCAGTCCCTATCTCACAATGTGTCCATACAGCCAATAATAAGCATGGATGCAAAAACCTCCATTAGGAGCTGAAGATAAGACCTCACTGAGAGAGAGAGAGAGAGA
Source organism: Borostomias antarcticus (assembly GCF_949987555.1). NCBI lineage: Eukaryota > Metazoa > Chordata > Actinopteri > Stomiiformes > Stomiidae > Borostomias > Borostomias antarcticus. The sequence continues at coordinate 22,114,865 of NC_140234.1, forward strand.
GAGAGAGAGAGAGAAAGGGAGGGTGAGAAAGAGAGATGGAGTGCTAGAGAGACAGAAAGAGGGTGGGGGGGGGAGCCGTGGGGGAGCTGGTGAGGCAGCGAGGAGATATGCTAATCCATCACCCCAGAGGCTAGTCCTCAGGTAGGAAAAGTCTAATTAAGCCAACTAACCAATAGCAGGCGTATATAGCCTGTGCAAATTATGCAAACCTATGCCAATCCTTTTAAAGCACATCCAGTCATTGATGGTGGCTGGCCAGAGAAGTGGTTAATTGGTTGGGTAGGTAGATACTGTAGGTAGGTAGGATCTAGGTAGTTAGGTACTGTAGGGTCCTAGGTACAATAGGTAGGTAGGTAGGTAGGTAGGTAGGTAGGTAGGTACTGTACTGTAGGTTTAGGTAGGTAAGGTGTGCAAGATTCAAAATTCAAAATTCAAGTTTCAAGTATCAATCAAGTAAGAGCCTCAGTCAGTAGGTAGGTAGGTAGGAAGGTAGGTAGGTAGGTAGGTAGGTAGGTAGGTAGGTAGGTACAGGTAGGTAGGTAGGTAGGGTCCTATCCAAGAAACTCAGCACCCACCAAGCCGACTCAGGTCCACTTGTCCCACCTGTCAGGGGGATGAACTGAGCAGTCTGATGGCGGCTGGTACCAAGGACCTCCGGAAGTGCTCTGCTGAACACCTGCAGCAAAACCAGCCTCTGGCTGAAGGTGCTCCTCTGCTTGGCCAGGAAGTCACGTGGGGGGGTGAGCGACGCGAGTGGGACAATAGATATGAATACTGTATTTTTATTAATTATTAGTGGGGTATCTACTTGCATGGGTGAATGAAGCCATGAAGGTCAGCTTACTCAGGGATATGCATTCCGTTAAGCATTAAATGACCAACGGGCCGACGTTTACACGGGGGAGTTGATGCTCTCAGTAGCTTCCAATCCACACAGTCCGGTAGCTTTCCATTTTGATAACAAAAAACTATGAGAGCACAATCCAAAGTCCAGCCTGGCTTAACGACCGAGGCCTCGTATCTGTAGCAGGCCAACCCTTGAGCTGCCGTTTGAAAGCGCTGTTCGTTTGAAAAAAAAAACACCGCACCCACCTGCGGAATGACATTCCCACCTCAGCAGAACTGACAGGGCGCGTTTTTCCGCAAACATGCGCACGTGATGAAAGTCAGCTTAATCATTGTCTGCGTGGGAGGAGCTCGCTGCCGAAGTGCTGAACGGATCCCTGCAGAGTCCCGGTCGGGTTTTACACGGCGGTCGGACGGCGGTAGAGACCGTGCGCCAGTTCTGCTGCCGACTTGTGAGGTTTCACAACGGCCGGCGGAAGAGACGGGGGGGAGCGAGGCGAGCGTAGCGGGGGGCCGGCGCGCACCCGCGACGCATTCAGCAGCGTGCTGCACGAGAAAGGGGGAAGTGGACGCTTGTGCCCTGGTTTAGACAGAGAGAAGGGAGGTTTTCAGCCGCGCTGAAAGCTTAACCTTGGTGTGTGTGTGTGTGTGTGTGTGTGTGTGTGCTTGCTTGTGCTTGAGTGTGTGTGTATTTAGGCTGCCATCTCAGCCCTGTCTATGTAATTTCATGCTTTTTCAGTCACGATTAGCTCTTTAATCAACCGGGGAAGAACCTTAAATGCTCGATTGAGATGCAGAGGAGGAGAGTGCATGGTTAAACAGAGAGGGAGAGTGGTCTGGAATCAGAGAGGGAGAGAGAGTAGTCTGAATCAGAGGGGGGAGAGAGAGTAGTCTGAATCAGAGGGGGAGAGAGAGTAGTCTGAATCAGAGGGGGAGAGAGAGTAGTCTGAATCAGAGGGGGAGAGAGAGTAGTCTGAATCAGAGGGGGAGAGAGAGTAGTCTGAATCAGAGAGGAAAAGAGGTCTGGAATCAGAGAGAGAGTGGTCTGGAATCAGTGAGGGAGAGAGAGGTCTGAACCAGAGAGAGAGAGAGAGAGGTCTGAATCAGAGAGAGAGAGTAGTCTGAACCAGAGAGGGAGAGAGAGGTCTGAATCAGAGGGAGAGAGAGAGTAGTCTGAATCAGAGGGGGAGAGAGAGTAGTCTGAATCAGAGGGGGAGAGAGAGTAGTTGGAATCAGAGAGGGAGAGAGAGTAGTCTGAACCAGAGAGGGAGAGAGAGAGAGAGAGGTCTGAATCAGAGAGAGAGAGAGAGGTCTGAACCAGAGAGGGAGAGAGAGGTCTGAATCAGAGGGGGAGAGAGAGTAGTCTGAATCAGAGGGGGAGAGAGAGTAGTTGGAATCAGAGAGGGAGAGAGAGTAGTCTTAACCAGAGAGGGAGAGAGTAGTCTGAATCAGTGAGGGAGAGAGAGGTCTGAACCAGAGAGAGAGAGAGAGAGGTCTGAATCAGAGAGAGAGAGAGTAGTCTGAACCAGAGAGGGAGAGAGAGTAGTCTTAACCAGAGAGGGAGAGAGAGGTCTGAATCAGTGAGGGAGAGAGAGGTCTGAACCAGAGAGGGAGAGAGAGTAGTCTGAATCAGAGGGGGAGAGAGAGTAGTCTGAATCAGAGGGGGAGAGAGAGTAGTCTGAATCAGAGGGGGAGAGAGAGTAGTCTGAATCAGAGAGGGAGAGAGAGTAGTTGGAATCAGAGAGGGAGAGAGAGTAGTCTGAACCAGAGAGGGAGAGAGAGTAGTCTGAATCAGAGGGGGAGAGAGAGTAGTCTGAATCAGAGGGGGAGAGAGAGTAGTCTGAATCAGAGGGGGAGAGAGAGTAGTCTGAATCAGAGGGGGAGAGAGAGTAGTCTGAATCAGAGAGGGAGAGAGAGTAGTTGGAATCAGAGAGGGAGAGAGAGTAGTCTGAACCAGAGAGGGAGAGAGGTCTGGAATCAGTGGTGGAGAGTGATCTGGTCTAGAATCATTCCGACGTAGCTTGTGGACATATTCTAGATGCTTGCAATGCTCTCTTTAAAGGAAAATATGAATATACTGTAGGTTGTCACACTCAGGCATGTGCGAACACCCAAACATGCACATGCACACACATGCATACGGGATGAACATGGCACGCACAGCAAAAACTCCCGAAAACCGGCGCCTGGGCCCCCGACGATCCGGCGTCACGACCGAACTCCCCCGTGACGTTTGAACACACGCGGGCGTGCGAGTGTGCTTAACGAGCTGAACAGGCCGCTCCTCCGGATAACCATCGACCTCTGTGGGAAGAGGACGATCGATTGGCCGCCGCGTTATCGGGCTCGGGCGGCGCTGGGGGGCCCGGCGGGGCGGCCCCCACGTGTGCTTCTCTCTCCGTTGCCGGGCTCTCCATCTCGGCCCCCCCACCCTCCGAGGCCTGCGCTATTAGATTAGCCGTGTGATTTGTGAGCTTGACAGCACCCCAGGAAACACAGCCCATTGATTAGCCTAATGTCCGGGCCGTTTAGAGAGGGGGGCCTGTGGGAGCTAGGCCTGGGCGTCGCCTCCGCCTCCCGGCTCCCTGCTGCCCCATTGGCTGGATCGGAATCAGATGTCCCCGTCAGGAGGAGCTCCGACGAGCTCCCATTGGAAGGAAGAGCGCCAGTCGAAATCGTCACGCTACACCACGATGAACCAATCGGCTTCCGGAGGTTGAGAGACGCTTTAAACCTATCAGAGCACTCGGTCGGAATCCTGAAACACGAGTCTTCAAACCGCTGCTGGGAGGGGGGGTGGGAGGGGGGGGTTTGTCGCGGTCGTCGCGGTGACACCTGTGCCTCTGTCACTCCAACGGCCCGATGTGACATTCTCCCGGTTTCCTGTCACCTGTGAGACACCCCTCCCATTCCCCCTATAGCTGGCAGCGTTGTTTATCCTGTGACCTATATATATCGGCCCCGCGCGACTCTTAGCGTTATGACGGCGTACTGCGTCGTGTGTGGCGAGGTCAAGGACATGGACAGCCATGCACAGTCACTCTCCCACACCGAGACGCAGCCTGGTCCAAAAATGGCCTATTACGGTTGACGTTACACCCGCGTCTGCAGTCGCCACCGAACACACAGCCCTCCAGCGTACAGTAGCGTACAGTATCTGATCATCGCGTGCGAGCGAAACGAGGAGAACGGAGTCAGATACGCCTCCGAAGTAACATGGACGCCCTATTCTCGCGAGGACGGGAGACGGCCTTTTGGTCGAC
>NC_140234.1:22123973-22193973 GCF_949987555.1 Borostomias antarcticus
GTGTCCTGGGCCCCGGGTTCCTGGCTGAAGCTCTTTCGCTTCCTACTCCGCTTCCCTACTTCCTGCCCAGGTGGCTCCACTTTCGGCACGCCGTATTCGTCTCGGGCAGCGCGCCTACCAGGGCTTTCGTGGGAGAGTACGTTCCCCGTTGACGTCACCGATGTTTAGCGCGGTGGTGTATATGCCAGCTGGAGGTCCTAACCTTCTTATGACAGATAGCCCAGTCTGTTTGAAGCTTTAGGGGAACAAAGCTACTTGGGATCAGCTTCAATATACTTAGCAGTGCATCATCTTCCTCCCGGATCATCTATAGTTTGAGAATATGAAAACCTGTCTAAGGAGACGGGAGCATTTTGTGCGAGAAGATTATTAAGAGGATATCCTGGTGCGAGGGATATCCTTAAAGGGGGTGATGTACCATCTCAACCAGACCACAATTTCATGGGTGTGCACCGTTTCCTGTAACACTGCATCATTATCATGTAGAAGAATACACTGTAGGTTCATTTTCCTCAGCACTGCCCACATCCTCCTCCAGATAGACTCATCTGCATACCGTAGCGCGCTGGCAAGATGAAAACAAAGAAGATAGGTGTGGGACAATGTGAAAGGTAAAAGGTTTAAAGGAACAGTGCAACCCCATTGTCTCCTGTGGCCAAGAGACATTTTCTAGCAAAAAGTCAATAAAAAAAAGAAAGGAAACGGGTTAAATCATCAAGAAGAGCGCAGTGCGTTTCCCAAGACTAACCTTTGACCCTGACTAACCATTCCAATCGAATGGAATGTTAATGCAGACAGTGACTTTAACTTGACAAGCCTGTCCTTAAAACTTCAAAGACTATGCTGACATTTTGCTTCGCTAACAAGCTATTTCAAGTATGATCTTGTGTAAAAAGATACTTTCGGCAGACAAACCTCCACCATCAATTCTGAAAATATTTTTGATGCTGACAGAACTTCTTATTCAAGTTGTCAGAGGTGCTTGAGTAATCTCCAGCAGATGTTTTTGGTAGTTGTTGATGCTGTAACATGATGCTATCATCTCTGAATCTCCAGCTATATCCAAAACAAATTCAAAAACACAGCAGGTAGGCCAAGCCCACTCTCAGCCTATGACCCATTTTTGCCATTACAATGACAATCAGCAAAAGCAGTCAAACGTTGCAGGGAAAATGGTCGCATGAAAATACTAGGATGTGAGCTCCATGTCAACAGAATGCTATACTGTGAAGCAGGAAAAAAAACAGCCCAGCTAAGAGAGGAACTTGGACAAAACTAGGATTTCACAACATTGTAGTCCTCTCCAGTCTCCATGGCTGCCCATGCATCAATGTTAATGATGGATCATGAGTTATCATGATGTGTTAATACCAACTGAAAGTTCATCTTTGTGGTTTTACAATAGCTATTTGTGTAACTGCTTAGTGAAAACAACCATGGCTCTGTGACTTTTTTCAGCATCGCTTTGCTTCTTGGCAAAAGCACAGTGCTTTCTATCTGGCTCATTCGGAGGCAATTTACTTTAGGTAGCAGCCAAAAGGCACAGTTGTCAAGCTAGCAATAAAAATCTAACTTACTTCGGCTCTCTCTACAAATCATTTCACGTGAGCTCAATGCTACTCTTGGAAAAGAGAAGGATATGCTCTTTGATGCTTCGCTAACATCATATTCCCTGCCCCTGGTTGCTCAAGCATATCATTGTGGAGATGCATAAGACAGGACAGGATACATACTCTCAAATCATCGTCAAGGGTGTTAATAGTTCAGCTCATAAAAGTAAAACTGTCTTTAATGTGTCTCCAAGGCATCATCATATCCGTGTGCTAACAGTCCAGCATTCTGTGGATACAGCACAAACACAAGACTCACATTTTCCCATCTCACCGCATGAACACACATCACACAGGCCACCGCCTCTCAAATCCAGTCTGGATAGAAGCTGGAAGATACATTCCCATTTTTAGACATTTAGCAGAAGATTTTATCCAAAACGACTCACAATTATGAGCTAGTGTTGGGGTTAAAGTGCCTTGTTCAAGGGCACAACAGTAAGCAACAATTCATGGGAAATCACTTGTTAAGACTGGCCCGGCACCGGTCTCGAACCAGCAACTTTTCAAATGGTCGGACGCTCTAAGCACTGGGCTACCTGCTGTTCCTCAAGGAGCAAGTCCAGGCGTGTAGAGAGCTCTACTGACGGCAAAAACACATCCACAGTGGCTCTAGAGTTTCTCATTGTCACTTGATTAATGGCGGCCTGATCTCCTCAGAGCAGAGTTGGAAGAGGAGCGGAGGATACAGGAGGATAAGAAATCAACCGTCCTTCTAGAAGAACATCAGTCATGTGCTGCTGATCAGCCTGGGAGGACAGGCAGAGTTCAGTCCAGTCGTGACAAGAGACGCTCAGCTGACGAGTACTCTCATTTGCCTCTAATTAAAAACGGGTCTGTGCAGCAAAAGTCAAGAAGGATTAATTACCCTAATTAGTTATCAAGCAGGGGTTTAAAAGGACAGCCTCCAGCCTTTTGATGGGAAAAGGCGGGGGCTTTGAATAAAAGAACGCGAGCCAAATCTGCTAACGCTGAGCATGTGCTAGAATAGACAGGCCTTCAGTCAGGAAATGAACAGCCTCACCTCCGGGTCATAGGCAATTAACACAATGTGTGGAATAATGAATTAGTGAGCTAGAGGAAGAGCTTTTCCCTGGGCGAAGTCCTCCTCTACAGTAACCTCTGTCTCCATCAGGAACTTTCATGACTCAAACTCAAACTCCGGACGACAAGAGCCATATAGGCAAAGCAGGATTGGGGGTGAAGCAGGATTTGGCTAACAATGACCACGAACGCGGGCTGCTGCTGCTTGCAGAAATAAGGGTATGCTTAGGCGAAGACGCATGTTCCTCTGGTCAGCTACTGCTACCGGTGTGAGACAGACAGTGTGTGTATGGAGGGGTGGGGACAGGGGTGTGTGTGTGTGGAGTGGGGGAGGGTGGGGGTGGGGGGTCAGATGGTCCAATACGGGGGTGCAGTGGCGCACGGGGGGGGGCGGAGAGTTCAATGCCACACTACAATTAATCAAGTGAATGCAGGGACGACAGGGACTTGGCAGACCGGCCGTCACAGAGTCCCAGCATGCAGCATGTGGCCCCTGATTGTCAGGAGAACCGACAACACAAGCCAGACGGGCCATTATTCAGCCCCGGGTCTTCAAAGGGGAAGTAAAAGGAAAACATACGGAGGACACTTTTTTCTATGTATGTTTTGGTAAAACGTTCAGCGACTGAAGACGCCGGACATGTCACAGCCTCCTCCGACACAAAAACAGACAAAGGGACAAAGCTGAGCGCTCCTTGAAGACAGCTTCCTTGGAACTGAAACAGAAGCTGTCATAATGAGTATCGATCTCTCCTGACCACAGCCAACCCCCCCCCCCCCCCCCAAAAAAAAAGGCTTTCTCATGAGCTCCATCAGTGGGTATAAAGCTTCCAGTAGAAGTGAAGGCCCAAGAGACAAAGAAAGTATTCTCTGGTTTCAAAGATGAACATTTGCAGAAATCATGATGTCCGCCCACGCCAGGCAGGAGGACTATAGCCACCCACCCAACACACCTGAAACTGAGGAGTGTGAGAAAGAAGGAGAGAGACAGAGGGGGAGGGAGAGAGAGAGAGAGAGAGAGAGAGAGAGAGAGAGAGAGAGAGAGTGGGAAGGGAGATAAAGATGAAACAAAAGAGAAACCCAGAGAAGCCTACAAGGACCAGAGATGAGGAGGGGGATCGTTAGGCAACACCTGGAGCACCAGCATGGACACAAACAAACCTCTTTAAAGATGCCTAACAGTTTAAGAGACATTTATATCTTTCAGATTGTACTGTATCAGCACAGAGGATCCCCAGTATGAAGAGGGTGTGTGTGTGTGTGTGTGTGGCCCCTAGTCCCCAGGCTATACAGTAGGAGAGGAGCAGAGCCGAGACGTGGTGAAGCCCAGTCTTGGTGAGGTGATAATTAAAGAGTGAACGCAAAAAGGAAACACATGAACAGGATGTAACTTTGGGGCTTTTCCCCTCCCTCTCTCCTTCCCCCCCCCCCCCCCCCCCCTCTCTCCGCACTCTAACCCTCCTAAACCCTCTAAACTGAGAAGAATGAAAACAACACACATGGTCAAGAGAGGAGTCCCCCAAAAGCCTCTTGCCTGCCTGACCTGTAAGCAAACTGGCAAATCCTTGGTTTGGACGGGAATGGATACGCTAGCGTCTTGAGACGCTCTCTGGCACAAGTGCGGAGGACTTGGTAGATTTGGCTCGTTTTTGAATGATATTCCCTTCAATTGTTCCAGATAAAAAATCTGAGACAAGGAAAAAAGAAGGGATTATAGGAAAATATACGAAACCAATCATGACCAAGCATGGTTAAAATATACGATTCTTACACATCGGTGGAATAGCACCAATATTCCATCTGGCCAATTAGAGGTCAGAGTGGAATGATTAGCATAATGCCTGCCGCAGTTCGTTTCAAAAGACGATGATCAAAAGACGAATCGGGGTGGGCTTCAGACAGACCCCTTGTTATTGTGTGTGTGTGTGTGTGTGTGTGTGTGTGTGTGTGTGTGTGTGTGTGTATGTGAAGGAAGCCAACATCTCCAGCATCACCACAACCATCACCCGACACCAGCTACGATGGACAGGCCACGTCATACGTACGCCAAACAACCGACTTCCAAAATAAATTCTTTATGATCGGCTGAAGGAAGGGCAACGCACCCGGGGGGGGGGGGGAGGGGGGACGACGACGAAGAAGCACTGACATCATCAACACTCACCTGAGAAAGAGAAAGTTCTACCTCAACAACTGTGTTTCAACCATGAAACAAAAAGGCAACAAAAAAGGAAGGATACGCCACCAAAATGGCTCCTCAAACTACCACTACCAGGACAACCACACACATGCCCCCACTGCAACAGAGCCTATGGATCAAGGATCAGCCTACAAAGCCACCTGAAGACCCACGAATGACCAGACCCGCTGACAGGAGGACAATCACACTCGTCTCAAGTGATCGCAGATGACGATGATGGTGTGTGTGTGTGTGTGTGCAGTCAAGCACTCCCCCAGAGGCCTATAATGACCGGCGCCGCCAGCTTGCTTTCAAGAGTGGATGATATTCCACTCGTCTTTCACAGGTCCTCTCTATATCTCCACCTTCCGTATGTTTCGGCGGTCCCCCTGCCCCTGTCGCTCCCCCTGTCCCTCAGCGCGACGTGAGAGTTCACAGACCCGTGATCTAAGCGGGCGTGACAGGGCCAGACAGTCAGCCACCAACCAGTACTTCCCAGTGTCCTCCCAGTCACCCCGTCACAGCGGACCAAACCTGTCACTGACTTCACCTCTCATCTTCATCACAAATGTATCACTCTGTCTTTGTGTGGTGTCGGGCGTCAGAGGGCTCAAGGCTACCAAATGCATTGAATGGATAACAAAAAAACGAATAAAGAGTAACATATAAAAATTATAAATTATGTTGGGCGAATTGATCCTGTAAAGAATGAATGTAGAACCGACACTCTGCTCCAAAAATATCCTTTTATTCCTTGAAAAACTGTGACGTTTCAACCCTGTGTGGGTCTTAGTCAGGTCTGTGACTAATTGATCCTAACATTTTGAAAGGATTTGACCCTTACTGGCTCAAAGAAATAGGCTTGTGTGTTCTGTCTGAGTTCATCATCAAGCTAGCTATTGTAAGTGTAGTCTGGGGCCATTCGCTTTGCATTGTAGATCCAGTCCAAGGCGAGGTTGCATCCGCCGGATACAATTTTGGAGTAGACAGGCTCTAGATGGTCTGGAGCTAATCGTTTTGCATTTTACCACTAAAGATAATAGTCTGAGGCAGTTGCTTTGCATTTTGCCGCTTTAGACGGAAGTCTAAGGCAATCGCTTTGCATTTTATCGATCTATGGCGATAGTCTGGGGCCAATGGCTTTGCATGTTACCAGTCTAAGGCTAGGTTGCATCCGCCAGCTGCAGTTTTGGAGTAGTAGGGCTCGAGAGAGGATCTGAATCTGACAGCGAATGGAAAGCAGGCTCTTGTCCCCCCAGGAGAGCCTGGTGACACAAGGTTAGCCGAGCGTCTTTGAACTTACTTTTTGAAGCTTCCTGTCCCTTAGGCTTCCAAATCAATTAAAATCTTCTGTTGTGTATTTTTTAAACCTCGACTGATGGGAGTTACTGTATGTAATATGCTTGGATCAGCGTTAATATTATGTGACATCTTTTGAGTCTCCCTCTGCGTTTCTCTTACCTGTCCTGGGACTGCTCCTCGTACATCCTCTCTTTGCCCTCTTTGAAGAGGCGGATAGCCCGTTTGGATTTCTTCATGAGGCTGTCAATGTAGATCTTAAAGTACTCGTTCTCACTGAGCTGAGTCAGTCTCTGGTTCTCCTCGTACTTGCACAGTATGAGTCTCAGGTGCTGGTACGTGTCCGGCAATATATCCAGAATGTACGGAGGGCTGTTCTTCAGCTGGAGCCTTGGGTTCTGACACAGACGGACCTGTGGAGCAGGAAACACAATGTGAATACAGTTACCGTAGGTGCTGTTACTGTAAGTGCACCTTTTATCCTGTTCCAACTCAATGTTTATCCTTCGATCTGTGTACAGTAGGCGTAGTGTGTGCAGGCCTACAGTAGATAGGCTATTTCATATCGCAAATAAGGGAATTGGGTCACCAGGCCCAAGTTGTCCTTGATAATTCCCCTCAAGTATGGACATTAAGTATTCCCCTCAAGTACTGTATAGAATTAACTGGAGTCTGGGTTACTACCGGACACTTCAGTGTGTGTGATATATTTGGGTGGGCACTCAGACCTTTTTGTGTTGTTGAGGCTAATTTATAGCAATGTAATTACATTATTAATAGGTTTCTAGTAAAACATTCTGGGTGGGATTTTATGAACAATAGCTGCACCCCCCGTAGAGCCAGCCCTAGCTGGGTCATAGGATTGTCACTTCAAGCACAGTTGGTGAGAATCAACATAGGCACACTTACAACTTTGTCCATAAGTTTCCATGTTTTTTCAACTGTTCGGCGGTCGGCAGCAGCTTGTTTTGGCGGTCCAACAGCATCCTGAATAGCGTCAATAATACCTAAAATCCGACCTTTACGTTGATTTGGTCCGCGTCCACCCGGATTTCTGCCGCTGAGAGCCGTTGCCATTTCTATAACCTGAGATACAAGCAACACATTTGTGAATGTGAACAAATGATGCGCGAGACGTGTCACAGGAATGTTACAACATCTACATTTGGTCATTTAGGCCTTATAGCCTAGCCTGATCGGCTATAACGTCACTTGGAGTAGTTCAGTTGTAAACTCATCATTCGTTAATAAGTTGCCAAAGTAAAAAATATGTTGCTCGAAAAATAAGCATTACGCCCTATTGCTACAGTCCGATAGCAAACGTATGAAGGACAATTTTAGTTTCATTAGTGTTTACGAACCCTTACAAACAAACCATGTAATGAGCCTACTTCAGTGACAAAAGTAGCCTACTGTAGCCTATGTCCTTTATCCACGACACAGTCCGTTCAGATATTTCGAAGAGCACATCGTTTTAGATGGCTTTAGGCTACTAGCGAGTAGTGGCAGCGCCCATGACATTAATTGCAATTTCTATAGGCCTAGCAAACAAAGTCCTGACCTGACTTACTGCGCACAACACCCAACCAGGGAATGTCGATGGAATGGTCCTGTAAGGTTGAGAGCAGTCCACATAAACAGCGAGGTGTCAGGAGGGAAGGAAAGCGACGCGACCGATAGAAAACTATTCACACACAGATTTGTCTGTTCCGTCGTTAACAATCATCGCTCTTTGACTGTGTCAAATCATTTCTCCAAATGATAACTTTGCGCAGCAGTTAGAGGAGTTGGTTTGATCAAGGCTACGGGCTAAAAGCGAGACCTTTCCAGGCTGTGGTCATAAGTGTGGGTTAGCGCAGTGATCACCCGCTCTGCTCTGCTCTGCGCCCAACAGCAGCGGTACTGGGAGGAGGAGCAGAGAGGAATCCAAACGGTCCATTGGATCTACGGTCAGTCTCCAACATTGACAGAGTCATCTCAACACCAATTAGCAACGAGGACTGGGAGTCGCGTGCACTGTATCTTTAATTAGGCTACTACTTTAACCTAGTTTCCCTCAGTAGATGAAGACCAATAATGGATTTTGTAGGGTAGAAATAGGCAGTTGAAGATAAACAAGGGGTGCTGTAAGTTCCAGCGAGTGTTTTTCCTGTGTCAAAACTACAAAGTCAAAGCACCGGAGATTCTTCATGGTAAGAATGTAGAAGAATGTGTAGGCCTAATGCAAATTTGCCACAGATAACCAACATTAAATGAGAAAATATAGCCTTTATACAGCCCAAACATGGGGGACAGAGTCAGACTCAGAAAATGTATGTAGGCTAATAGCAAAGTAAACCCACACGAGGGCAGAGAAGGACAAAGAAAACTAAAACCAGTAGACTAAAACATCTCTCTTCTAAAGTATGCACAAAAAGGCGCAGAAGTGTGCTAGGCCTACAATTCACCAAACAAATTATTTCTAAAAACAAAACAGGACATTTTGTTTAATTTTTAAAACAGCGTAGCCTAATATCAATATTGATAGGCTAACCTAACCATAACCCAAGGCGACAGCGCCTGCTTGTGGGTGTTTTTTTATTTCTTCTATTCAAGTCCAGTTAAGTTCAACTTCAAATAGGATTGTGTGGCATATAGTACAGTAGGCCTATACACTCTACATTATTGAAATACTTACTTAAAGAGCTTTTCTTCAATTAGACAGTAAAAACAGATAAGAAAATAAATCAAACAATAAAACACAAAACGGTAAGAAAAATAGCACATAATACTGTAGGAGTATATAAAAATACAAACATGCCTAAATACTAAATAGAAAATATGAGTGTGGAAACAGGTAAAGCTGTCTTTGAGCCTGGAGGTCTGAGGCCTGCTCCTTCCCCGGGGTGTGTGTGTGTGTGTGTGTGTGTGTGTGTGTGTGTGTGTGGGGGGGGGGGGGGGGGGGGTGCATGGGGACAGGGGTATCTGGAAGGGAGAAAAGTGAGTGCACGCCAAGGTGGCTGTTGAGAGTGAGTGTGCAGTGTGGCTTTTGTCTGGAGCTGACTTCACCATCCTCTGTTGTGCTTCACCATCGTGTGTGGAGCAGTTTACCCAACACACTGTGAGGCAGCAGGCTGCATGCTCAACACAGTGCACCTATACAAGCTCATGACTTAGCCTACAGTCTAGCAGCAAGTCCTCAAAAAAGGCTTTAGTTTTCCAGATAGCCCTACCCGATGTAGTGTTTTTTCATATCCCATGTGTCTCCCATTAATTAAATGGATTGTTAAGTTTTATTTTGGGGCAAAATAGTTTTTTGCATGGTTATTCTTTAGACCTAACCCTCTGAAAAAGAGTCAAATTAGGCCAGTCCAAATAGGGGAAAGGTGACAAAAAAGACCATAACTTGAGAATGCTCACTCACAGTCAGGCACAGGCACAGTATTTTTTCTTTGGACTGGACATTTTTTTTAATGTTGGTTATATTTTGGTTATATCAGCTGCTGTTCTGTTGTGCACCTTCTATAACAGTGGTTAAACTTTTTTAATACTGTACCCTTTGAAATATTTTATCTGCCAAGTACACCCTGACCAGCGCAAAAAAAAAATCCTCCCTCCTTTTATAGAGCCAAGGGTTCTCAAGTTTCACTGCACCTTCAAGAGCATGCTGGGAAAGGCACCACATGGAGCCATGACCTTGGTTTCAGTCCTCTATGCTTAGATACAGTGATAACGAGATCTTCAAACAATCAGGAATGACACCTCTCTTGACCCTTTACATGGCCATCATGAGCTTTTTCCATCGATGATCTCAATTCCTGCAGGGTGTACCGGCCAGACCTTGACTCAGATGCTTGAGGAAGACATTCAAGACACACAGTCAATCGCACCACCTGACCAGAACAAATTCCTAGTATGTGTAAAAACCTACCTGGCAATAAAATTGATTCTGATTCCGGATAATTACCAGAACGGACCTCAAATAATTACCAGAACGGACTGGTCAAAGCATGGGCCATACTGTAAGGGAAACATTCCCCAACCTAAAGTTCCCATTTCCTTTCTCACAATTGTTTTGAACCAAATTGTTTAGATTACTAGTCAAAATATTATTAGTCAAAATATACACAAATTCATGCTCTAGAGGTGAACTTTGTGAGCTGTTATATATTTACAATAAAGAATTTTTTTAACTCACTCATGCCTCCTGGTGGTTCATACCACCTATACCATGGCCATCATTACCCTGTATAAAATGTATACATTTAAAGGTGGGGTAGGTAGTTTGACGTCAACAAGGCCTCCGATTGGTCATCTTTTTCAAAAGAACCCGCCCCTCCCTCCTGTCAATCATGATGTACTGTAGTCCCTCCCTCCAAACATGACTGGTAGGTGTGGCGAGATAGAGACCCTGATTGGTCAATACATTCGGGCGCAGTGCATTCTTTGAATCCAAAATACAGAGGCAGCGGTAAACACGGAGATCCAAGTTTATTCTCAGAGCACTTCTGTTACTGATAGCTGAAAGGATATTATGCCAATTTTACCAAATAAAGCCAAAAGCAAACTACCTATCCCACCTTTAAACATTTTTACAGTACTATAATTTCATTTTTACAGAAAGGAATCTACCACTTTCATGTATCCATTTAGGCTATCATAAACTTTAATACATTTTCAATAAAGTTGTCTGAATCTGAATTTTTACAATGATTTGCAGGCCATTGAGGAAACTGAAATGCACAGGATGCCGATGAGATTAGAACGATGGAAATGTTTATTATATATTATTATATACAGTATATTATATATTATAGCCTATATAAATAATTCACAACCAATTTCATGGATTCAACAAATAATGAATTCAATCATTCAGGCATCTTGACATGTAAAAGTAAAAAAAGAAACAGTCAGCCCTTTCTCTGAGGGTGTTCGTAATGCCACTGTCTTTACAGATAAACATGTCCTCCTCAGCGAACACCACAAAGTCAAAGTCCGGTGACGGGCAGCTGTTCTTGTGCTTGCCAGAAGTAGATGCCTCGTTGCTTCAGCTTCAGCTAACCTCCCTGGAGCTTCTTGTACGAGCAGTCGGCGTATCTTTTTGCGTGAGGACGCTTCACCTCAAGCGGGCCGAACGATGAGCTCTCCGCGGGGTCGTAAATCAATCCGTCAGGAGACGACCCCTGGCCAGGGTGCGTGGGGGTGGTCTGACGGTACTGTTGGACAGCACCGGCCTCCATGTCTACTTCCAGAACCCTCTCCGGGCTGCTGTCTGACCGGTCCCGCTCCTGTCAGCGAGGTGTCCGGCGGGAGTCGTCCCTCTGACCTGGCACGCCTCCCTGAAGTGGGGGGGGGGGGGTGAGGCGCGTTCTTCTCAGCTGACAACACCATTCGGAGACCACCCTCTGGTCTTTGGTCCAGAGTGTGAGCCATATCCCACATGGTCTCCGGTGATGTTAGGAACAGATGTTCCTTTTCACTGCACATGAATGTGCAGTTTGACGGATCCAGTCTGTAGTCCAGTTTGATGGGTCCAGTCTGTAGTGCAGTTTGATGGGTCCAGTCTGTAGTGAGGTTTGATGGGTCCAGTCTGTAGTGCAGTTTGATGTGTCCAGTCTGTAGTGCAGTTTGATGGATCCAGTCTGTAGTGAGGTTTGATCGGTCCAGTCTTTAGTGCCGCAGAGGAGGGGAGTCTGGGTGGAATGTTATTTGACTGCCTGCGGTCAGCGGCTGCTGGTACGGCGGTGGACTTCCTGCCTGGTCTGGTACTGTAGTTCTCCTTGATAAGCCTTGTAGAGTGCACTCCTGTGTAAACATAAAAATGTCATTAAGAACACTAATGCACAGTGCCCCTGGGACCGTTGTGGTTCTGCACATTCATTCATTCATTCATTCATTCATTCGTTCTATAACTATCCATCCATCTGTCTGTCTAAATTATCTATGTCTGTCTGTCTGTCTAAATTATCTATCTATCTATCTATCTATCTATCTGTCTGTCTGTCTGTCTGTCTGTCTGTCTGTCTGTCTGTCTGTCTGTCTGTCTGTCTGTCTATCTATCTATCTATCTATCTATCTATCTATCTATCTATCTACTCAGAACACCAGGAGTAGATAAATCAATTGAATCAGTTAAAATCACTGTTCACCAAACAAACTGTAGATAAAATTGAGCTTTTTAGCGGTCCAAATGCCTTTGACGTGACAGTTGCATCTACCTGGGGTCCTGTGGAATTAGTGATTGGAAACAGTTTTATTCTAACAGTATTCTGAGTAGAACACCTTGTGTTTTAGTGCACATTGAAAGGCCTTTATTCTGAAATTCCACAGTGAAGTCAGTCTGACTGGAACTTTTTGAGCAGCTCCGTTTCAGCCGTTGAACAACCAACTATTGATCTGACTGTAAGATTTATGCCCGTTCAAAACACACTTGCTATGACACAATTGTGACCCCCCTTCCATTATATCCTCCCAGAAGCAGAGAAAACGTTATTGAAACCAAATTGACAGAATGGAACAGTGTTTGCGTAACATGTGTAACTTAATTTTTGCGCAGCATGCGTATTTTGTCAATGGTGTCAGTGAGTCAGTCAGTCAGTCACTCACTAACGGACTTTCCCTGTAGGCTGGTCATGTCCAGCAAAAAGACATTCATGTCCTCCATTCTACTCCCCTCTCAGCAGTCCTTGTGACTTACAACTCTCCTAAACTGTCTGTTTCATTGTCTTACAACTCTCCTAAACTGTCTGTTTCATTGTCTTACAACTCTCCTAAACTGTCTGTTTCTCCTTCCTGCTTTCGTTCAGAGCAGACGCTTTTGCTGCTTGCTCCTGCGCTTGCATTTTTCTATCTCCCCTTACTTTGTAGTTGTATGTCGCTCTTTCTTCCTTTTTATGTGTTATTTGTATTGTGAAGCGCTTTGTGCATTCGTGCTGTGAAAGGCGCTATATAAATAAAGTTTACTTACTTACTTTCATCGTCTTAAACTCTCATAAATTGTCTGTTTCATTGTCTTACAACTCTCCTAAACTGTCTGTTTCATTGTCTTACAACTCTCCTAAACTGTTTCATTGCTTACAACCCTCCTAAACTGTCTGTTTCATTGTCTTACAACTCTCATAAACTGTTTCATTGCTTACAACCCTCCTAAACTGTCTGTTTCATTGCTTACAACTCTCCTAAACTGTTTCATTGTCTTACAACTCTCCTAAATTGTCTGTTTCATTGTCTTACAACTCTCCTAAACCGTTTCATTGTAAAAACAAATAGGGACTCTCACTGCACATGCTACAGTACCATGATCCTTTCCAAGAGTGCTGTGTGCAGACGTCCATTTTTTTTAAACAATGAACTGAATATTTTATGCACCTGCAGTACCAGATTGCTATAAATTGTATTGTTATTGTAAATTACGTGTCAGATTTACATTTCAGAACTTACCTCACAAAATCAGCCATCATCTTCTGTTTTGGTTTAAGCCTCGCAGACAAGATAACCATTTTGTCCACTGGGCCTGGCTTCACACCCTATTTAATTGAAAGACATTTCTCATCTTCCCCATAGACAGTAACAACTGTATGAATGCATGCATGCACAGACTAACTGTACACGGATGGATTTCATCAGGGTGGACAAATACCCACCATCTTGTAGGGCTTCATACATGATGAGTTGCAGAATCTTCTCTGTTGGCCCTCAAGGAGCAGGTATTCAGGTCTGGAAGCCAAGCATGTTGATGTAGGAGCCACAGGCATCACAGCAGCTGGTTTTCAGGCCCTTAGTGGCCCGGAAGGTGTTGAAGCAGGCGTTGCTACACAGAAGATTCAACATGTTCCCACTGCACACCTCATGGATGATCTAATCTAAGCCAGGAGGGAAAAGAACACAGAGAATAAACCCTGGTCTTAATTCAACTAGATCCTCACAAGTTAGCATCAATTCCTCATGCCATTAGAATTATTTTGACAATATTTGTATAGACTTGAACACAGGTGTTCAGTGGTCTGCGTTGATAATGGCCCTTGGGAATCAAAAATTAACAGAGAATTTTCATACCTTTGCATTTTTGCGAATTGTGTCTTGCAGAGCCAGGCCACTTTAGACCACCTCTAACATCAGTATTGAACGACCCATTAAAACATTCGACTAACTTATTTACAGTGTATAAACACTGGACCTGCTATTCATGTGAAGCATTTCATTAGTAAGTACTGATTCTCAAATTAGTAATATCCATTCTCAATTTATGAAAAATCTTACTTCATCTTCCTCCTATCTTCCTTTTCCAACTCCCTGCCATGTTGCAAATGTGTCGCTGAAGATGAAAAGATCATTGTTATTGACAAAGCAGTGGTACCTTACAGGTGAGGTTGCACACACTACGTCTCCGTACAGGGGGCTTCCTGCCATAGGAGGAGAGGCAGCTGGAGCTGCAGAACAGCCAGGGAGGGTACACTGTCTGGCCACTGCGGAGCACCTCATGGCAGTTGGCCCAGGTGAGCGTCTGGGACAGGCCAGGCTGCTCGAGTGACCGGGATGGAGGGTCCCCAGTTGTCTGTGCCTACAGGGGCTTTGTGAAGGGTCCACAATCACATCACCACTATGTGCAGACAGTCTGTCCATTCCAGTGTCTATTGACAGAGCGTCTGCACTTTCATGTGCGGAGGGCAGTTCCATCCCACCTTCAGCAGACAGAGGTTCCACACACGACCAGCAGCACGTGCAGATAATCGCTCCATCTTGGCTTCGGCACAAAGAGGGACCACCACATCCTGTCTGTGCAGACAGGTCTAGGCATAAATCCCTGGCAATTGGCACCTGAAAAGAGTTCGTGAAAAAAAGAGGCCGTGTTTATACAACAAAATATAATGTTATGCATAAAGCTGAAATTTTGCATTCAGATTAAGCTGGTCCCACTGCGTGGACGCTATAGGGAGAGGGACGGTATTCGAACTCTTTCTAGTAAACATGCATAACTAGTTAGAATAATATGGTCAAAATTGAGAAAAGAATGCCACACACGAGACATTAAAGTTACATTACTCGGCAGCTAACCATAGCTACAGTAGCTAACTAGCCTTACATTACTAGGCAGCCAACTCTATGACTTGCACAAAATAATTATTAAATTAAAATTATATAGCTAACCATTAGCTAGGCATCCCATGTGAATTACCTATGATTTAAACACTGAAACTTTATGCATGCCTATGTCTGAAACTTGATGAGCTGTCTGGGACGTGAAGGCGTGATGTCACACACCGGGGACCGCGCACATGGATGACGTAGCTGAGGCAATCGTTTGAGCCACTAGCTTGTTAGCTAGCTGCACGGGACTGGAGGACAGGTGCAGAAGGTATGATTTTAAACTCCAAGGCCAAGCTTTTTTATTTTTATGACTTAGCAAGCTGTGCTTTTGAAATATCAAAGTCAACCATGCATAACTACTTTGTAGTATGCATGTATGGTGCGATAGTTGACGTTAGCATATAGCTCTGCAGGACAGGTAGGTTACACCAGCCTAGTACTTAATTATTAATGGTTCTAGCCTAGCTATAGTTTGTGTATACTTAGCGAGGCTAACATTGAACAGTATTGGTGTGTACTAGTTCAGAAAGCAGGGTGATTATTGTTGAAGTTGACATTTCAAAAACAAATATTGATAACCAGCTGTTAGCTATATGAAGTGAAGAGCATGATATGAACCAAACATACGTTAGCTATCTAGCTAAACCTTTGGTACTGTAATACGTAATGCAGTACAAAAGTTTGTAGTTTGCTCATTACAAAGTCAAGTAATATCCAGGAGAGTTTGTTTCTTATTATTGAATTTAACGATACACAAATTCTCTTCTTTACGGACTAACATGTTGCTATGCAAGAGAACTTGTAGTCATTGGCTAAAACTTATACTGTCTACGTTGCTGTAATATTATGCCTAAAGTTACATCCAAGCTAACCTTAAACAACTTCAGACTTATGATATATCATTATGTTTGCCGTTGTCATGTCACATTGCTGTCATGAGGGAATGTTTTCTTTGTCCATCTCCAATCTGTTGTTTATGGATGTAGTTTAGGACTAAGTAGGTGGTAATTGTCCCAGTACAATTATGCATAATGATGAGGGCTATGATACATATGACTCATCCTTCATTCATTATCATGCATCTACTGAAATCAAGAAAACCGATGGAGTTGAGTGGGTTCTGCTTGCAAAAGTGACTGTTGGCTCTACTCCCAGAATTAATGATGTAGCAAAGTCATGAGTATGTTAGAAATTTGATCGCCAGATGTATCCTGATGAATGAATATAATTAATGGATGTTCATTAAACCGATCATTTCACCTGTCACGTCTCAATGACCATAGGAACTTTGCTCAGTTCAAAGGGAGTTTGAATCTCCCTGGATTTCTTAACAGAATACCCATGTATTAATGTAATGAAATATCCATGCATTTTCTCCAAGCATGCTCCTTTCTTGTCTAAAATGATTGATTTTGAGTAACCAGATGTCCCGTTTTGCTTTAGGTTACACTTAAAAGCACACTTTTTAATGGTTTACAATGGGTTTGGCGTCCTAAAAAAGTACACCATGTACATTTTCTCATTTTAAACATTTGCATGCCCTCTTGTGGTCAACTTCGGTATTACATCTGTTTTAAGCAGCGGTATACAGCACCATAATGTGACTAAGGGGTGTTTGCCTGCGTTACTGCATCCCTGTTAGGCCATGTGTCAAAGCACTTTTCTTACTGACTAGCCTGATGCTGAGCAGCGGAAGTAAGATTTGCATAGTCATCATGCCAATGTCGTGTGTAAGATCAGGCACGATGCCGCCTGGACTGCAGCTTATTTTCATTCAAGCTAACCATCTCACCTCAGAGCTAAGACCACCTGAACGTCTGAGACATGTCTGTGTGTTAAACAGGCTCTGCCCTCCCCCCTGGCACCAGCAGGCCCGTGTTTCCCCAATCACACAGCTAGCGAGCGAGTGGCCCCATGGAGGAGGACCCTATGGCCCCCGAGGGCCCCGACGTGGCCCCCGTGGAAGAGGAGCCTCTCTTCACTAACCTGGATATCTTCCTCTTCACCCTCATCGTCGGCCTGCTCATCTACTGGTACATGAACCGCAGGAAGCCTGAGGAGGCCGGCCCCGAGGTCAGGGGGCTCACCACTGTGTAAGTGGCCTTTTCATTTAAAAAAAGCACCCTTTATTACCCGTAATAGGATTATTTCACTGCATGTTCTGCTTTACAGTAAAAGTTAAAAGACGTTAGTTTATAGTCTTTGTCCAAGCTTTCCTCGTCACTGGCTATGGGTGTGTGTGTGCGGGGGGGGGGTGTAGTGTGTGAATTGTAAGTGGAGTGGATGGTGTATCATCCCTGGATTTATCGGCTACGGTGTCCCCAAAGGGACATTAGGTAGACGTTAGTACTACCACTTCTACTTTGTCAGAGTCATGGAACGCCGGGATCAGACCGGCTGTGCCAGGATGCACGGCCAGTTTCCTTCGGGCGCCCCCCACATTAACTGAAGTGACCGTCAGGACCCGCCGCAGCTCCGTCGGCCGGGCCGGCGCTCAGCAGCCGGTTCTGAACGCGGCGCCGAGACGCGTTCCAAGACGAAGGCCAGGGCCGCTCTGCTTCGTTTGCCTTGGCCGCTCACTCCGACCAACTGTTTCTTTTCACAAGTCATCCAGTAGCCTATTTTTAACGCGTTGCTTTTTCTGACTCAGAATTTCCACTCAAAAAGTTCAGTCGGTCGGTCCTTAAGCCACCCCCCCGGTGACCGAGAAGTCATTAGGACTCGTCTTGCCGTGGAACTCGGAGAGGAGTTGAAAGCAGCCGTTGGAAGTGTGCCCATGCATGGCCTTCCCCCCACACCACACTGTGGTCATCTGGGCAGAGGATCGGGAGTTTGACCTCATGTAGGCTCTGACTGAGGGAATGAGTGCGGTGGCCACATTTGTTTACATCTGCTGCTGTTTGATGGCTAAAGACTCATTCCTCATTCCTGTGATCATAGTCGTGCATGTGAACTGGATTGCTGTTTTTGCGTTAGCTAAGCACAGCTGCTTGCCTGTACGCAGAGCGTAGTGTGGTGTGACGTGGCGTGTGGGTGGATAGTCTGTGTTTATTTGTTAGAATGGCAGAAGAAGCTTCACAGTGCTCATCTCTGAACTTGTATCTGTTGGGAAACCCCGTTGAAAGAGGCCTAGAATCTACAGAAAGAAACTGTTTTTGGAGCAGAATATGGAACAATACCAAGAAGAAGTATTACACTTACCCAAATGAAACTGTCCAAATTCTAAAGGTCTTCGATGTAGGATGTAAAGGCTAGCATAATGTTTTTTCCTATTTTGTGCTTTAAAGGGTGCATTTACAGTGCATCCAGAAAGTACTCACACCCTTTCACTTTTTCCACATTTTATGTTACAGCTTTATTACAAAATAGTTTTTTTTTTTCACTAAATTTTTATTTTTATTAAAATAAAAACTTAAATATCACATGTACATAGGTATTCACACCTTTATTCAGTATGTTATTGAGGCACTTTTGGCAGTGATTACAGCCTCAAGTCTTCTTGGGGAAGACACTACCAGCTTGGCACACCTGTATTTGGGGTATTTCTCCCATTCTTCTCTGCAGATCCTCTAAAACTCTGTCAGGTTAGATGGGGAACGTCGCTGCACAGCTATTTTCAGGTCTCTACAAAGATTTTCAATCGGGTTCAAGTCTGGGCTCTGGCTGGGCCACTCAAGGACATTCACAGACTTGTCCCGAAGCCACTCCTTTGTTGTCTTGGCTGTGTGCTTAGGGTTGTTGTCCTGTTGGAAGGTAAACCGTTGCCCCAGTCTGAGGTCCTGAGCGCTCTGGAGCAGGTTTTCATCAAGGATCTCTCTGTACTTTGCTAAGTTCATCTTTCCCTCAGTCCTGACCAGTCTACCAGTTTCTGCCACTGAAAAAAAAATCACCACTGAAAAAATCTCCATAGCATGATGCTGCCACCACCATGCTTCACCGTAGGGATGGTATTAGCCAGGTGATGAGGGGTGCCTGGTTTCCTCCAGACATGACCCCTGTCCTTCTGGTAGGTTCTCCCATCTCCACAGAGGAACGCTGGAGCTCTGTGAGAGGGACCACTTCCTGGTCACCTCCCTGACCAAGGCCCTTCTCCCCCAATTACTCCGTTTGGCCAGGCAGCCAGCTCTAGGAAGGGTCCTGGTGGGGCCACTGTGCTCTTCGGGACCATCAATGCTACAGAATCTTTTTTGTACCCCTTCCCAGATGTCTCGGAGGTCTATGGACAGTTTCCTCGACTTCATGGCTTGGTCAACTGTGGGGGATTATTACTTTACATTCAGTACAGTAGACAGGCGTGCGTCTCCAAATCATGTCCAGTGAATTGCATTTACCACAGGTGGACCGCTGCAACTAATCACTATTCTAATGGCTGCTAAAGGTGCCTCATCAAAGTACTGAGAAAAGTGTCTGAGTACTTGTGTGTGATATTTGTCTTTTATTTTTAATACATTTGTACAAAAAAATAAAATAATTATAAATTATAATTTAAAAAATCACTGTCATTATGTAGTATTGTGTGTAGATTGCTGAGGAAAAAAATAATTTAATCAATTTGAAATAAGGCTGTAACAACAGAATGTGGAAAAACTGAAGGAGTGTGAGTACTTTACAAATGCACTGTAAATGAAAACACACGTATATAAGCTATTGATTTTTGCCAACCCTCTGAAAGAATGATTCTTGAAAACCTCTGCCTGCAAATGTTAGAACATGCATGGCCATCTTATTCTCATCCTCTCTGCATCTAAAGCTTGATCAGTACCACTTGCTCTCGTTCGTTTGTGGGCATCTTTTCTTATGGGAGGGTTTGGATCCATTTCCCTCCTCGAGGGAATGCCCAAGTTAACCCTCCCCCCAGACAATGGACCCGAAGGGGATTCTAATTACTGGAAATAGGAAGGGGGCCCACTAGCTCTCCTTTTCTCTCCTCTTTCTCGTTTCTCTCTGTCTCTATCACCCCCCCCTCCCCTTTCTCTCCCTCTCTTTCTTACTCTCATTCTTTCTCAATGGGAACAGTTAAAGAGAGGCTCAAAGTTACCCACCAGTGGAAGCCTAATTACTGGAGCTCTCTCTCTCTCCCTCCCCCCATCTCTCCCAGAGAGGTCCCCCTGGCCTCCCCTCTGCACCAACAAACCCCTTTGAAGGAAATATGCAGGACGGAGGAAACAGCCCACAACTGAAGCCATGAACATTCCAGGAAGGGGTTTGTTTCGGGGAGAGCAGGAAAAGGAGAGCGAACTAGGAGTTTCGTCCTACTTCTCGCCCGTCTGGTTCACACATTTATCTGTGCTGGTCTTTCTCTGTGCGCAGGGAAGGCTGTTTTTTTTTCTTCCCGTCTCTGTGGAAACCTTTTTTTTTGTTCTCCCTGTACCCTGAGCTAAGTCCGCTTTGGACGTTTCCTCCTCGGCGGATGCTCTCTCCCTTTGAGAACGCTGCGAGGTGGAAAGTTGGGGGCCAAAGTCCAGCTTTTCTCGCGGCTTGGCGGCCTCGGCCCGTGAGAAGAGCCGTCCCTAATTAGCTTTGGACGAGGCGTGAATGGAGCGGGCCTGTCACAGACGACGACCTTTTATGATAGATTAGGTAACCATAGTGACACACTCCCCTGGACTGCGCGGCTCCCGGAGACGCGCCTCCTCGTCTCTCCGAGAGAGAGAGAGAGAGAGAGAGAGAGAGAAAAAAACAATAACGCATCGACAACAGGAACAAATTTACGCCGTTAATGGTTGCCAGAGCGACTCGGGTGAGGTCGCGCAGTCCCTACAGATTGCAGAGGAAGTGAGGAGAGGACGTAGAGGGCTTTCATGCATGCGTATTGATGTGAGCGCGGTTGCTGTGCGTGCGTGCGTGTGTGTGCTCGTATGTCTGTGCAGGGGGGCATGGCAGGGCTCTTGCGTGTTCTCGACGGAGTCCCGCTGGCTTACTCGAAGGAGATTGGTGGGAGATGTCAGTCCAGTCAGCCTTCGCACGCCGCGCGCTGTTTCCATCCTCCTCCTCCTCCGTGCCAGCTGTCGGCGGCGGCCGCCCGTGACCGGGGGAGAGGGACGGCCGTAGCGGCGATGCGTCCGCTCTGAGGAGAACACGAGCTTGGAGTTCGCCCCAGGGCCGCCAGCGAGAGGCTGCAGACGCAGGAGCGAACAGTCATGGCTACGTGCGTGCTGTGATCCCACTGAGAGAGAGAGAGAGAGAGAGAGAGAGCGCGCGCGCGCTCCAGTAGAAGCGCGTGTGTGTTTGCACACGTCGTGCGTGTGTGTGTGTGTGTGTGAGGCAGAAGGAGGTTAGTCAGGGTATGGAAATCAACTCCAGCGTCGGCACTGTGGACTAGGGAGAGGCCAAGGCAGAGTCAGCTCCTAACGACCCCCCTCCATGCTCTAGGACTGGCTCCCACTGTGGATCAAACAAGTGTGTGTGTGTGTGTGTGTGTTTGGCGCTCTGGAGAACACTGCTTCTAGCCATGGGATGCGTGTTCTCTCTGCCCAAAGAGAGACAGGCAGCGGCAGCCAGGTCAGTCTTTCTCTCTCTCTCGTGTGTGTGTGTGTGTGTGTGTGAGTGACAGCGACAGTGACAGTCTACTCCAATATCTTCCACTGTCCATCATTTTTTGACGCTTTCCAGGGAAATGGATGCCATTGCCTGAAATGGCAAGTCTCTATGTTGCTGTTCATTTTATGCATTCATGTGTTGTTTTTTCCCAGCTTGAATTATTAGACTGAATGCTAGAAAATTGTCATCCTGTGAAAGTCATTTGGCCATTCATAGTGAATCTTATGTCTGCAGTGCATGACGGATGCTGATTGAAGAAAGTTAATCTGTATGACATTGCCATGCCTTATTTGTCATTCTCACTATTCTTTCATCAATTACACGTTTAAACCTTAACGCATCTCGGAGAATTCAAAAACGTATACAATTCCATAACAGTTAGCCTGTTACACCCTCAACTTTCAAAAAGTCGATCCTCTTGATTTCATTGAAAGGGACCCACAAAATCCACAGTTTCCTCTCTCGGTTTACTAACGATGTGGTGAGTTGGGGGGGATTTGTGTTCTCGGTTGTCCATGTGCGAGCATTTCAACACTCTCTCCCATGAGCTGGAAAATACAATGAGAGTGCCAGTGCTCAGAACATTCTCTGCTCCACCTCTTTGAAAGGCGTCTTTTCTGCCGGCATTCTGCTAAAACAGGCATTCGGCTAAAACAGGCATTCTGCTAAAACAGGCATTCCGCTAAAACAGGCATTCCGATAAAACAGGCATTCCGCTAAAACAGGCATTCCGATAAAACAGGCATTCCGATAAAACAGGCATTCCGATAAAACAGGCATTCCGCTAAAACAGATCTGGTTCAAACATACAGGCCGAAAACATGAAAGTATGTGAAAGTATTCAAGGTGCATTTGATTTATCTCCAGAGTTTGTACTAACGGGACTTAGACATTGGTTTCATTGTGCCGGTCCATTAAGTGAGACTGAATAAACGAGGCTCCTCGGTAGCTCTGACGTTTGACATCTGTCTCTCGTCTTCTCTGTCCCCAGAGTCACACCGCAGCAAGAAACCAGCTTCATTGAAAAGATGAAAAAGACGGTTGGTGGGAGTTCTGCTAAACACTATGGCCAGCCTACTACGTTGCAGTTTTTAAGCAACAGTACACAATAGAATGGCATTCATGTAGATTGAGAGACATGTAAATATAGGTGTATTTTTACCTCAGTCCTGTTAGAAATAATGGTAAGATAAAGATGGGCCACTATACAGAGGTACAGAAGTATACACCGCCAAGAGGCCTAGGCTGTAAAGGAAAGGGTGTTACTTTCAAGGGCCACTACTCCTATAGATAATGCTTAAGGTTAGCGTTAGGAGCAGTGTGTGTAGTTAGTCTGATCTTAATTTGAGCATGTGTAAATCGGACGTTGGGGCATGTAAAGTGTTTGATCTTCACGTCAGACCCGTTGTCTTTCTCTACCGTCTCTCTCCAGAACAGGAACATAGTGGTGTTCTACGGTTCCCAGATGGGTACGGCCGAGGAGTTCTCCGGCAGGCTGGCTAAAGACGCCCAGCGCTACGGGATGAGGGGCATGTCCGCCGACCCCGAAGAGTATGACATGGTATTGGTCCGGTCAAGCCGCGTTCTTAAATGCGTTTTATCCTACGAACTTTCGCCGAGCATTTTAGGTTAGATTCGTGTTAACCGCCAAAGGCAAAATCAAAGGCCTGTAGTCTTTTGGCACCAGAGTATGAGGACTGAGATGTTTTTCAGTGAAAAGTTTGATGTTCCTCGGTCTTCTCTCTGCCCAGTCGGAGCTCCCTCGTCTGGCGGAGGTGGAGAACTCTCTAGCCGTGTTCTGCATGGCCACCTACGGGGAGGGCGACCCCACGGACAACGCTCAGGACTTCTACGACTGGATGCAAGACACCGACGAAGACCTGAACGGTGTCAATTTTGCGGTCAGTATCTCGGATCGTCTGAATTCGGTCGCACGGCGCCATCTTACTGCACCTAGCAGTGGTATCGCAGGAAGAGACGCGTCAGGGACTGTTGTGTGTTCAACACTAAAAGGGGTTCTCAAAGAACAATGTCGTTGTAAAGAGGACATTTTAGTACGCATATTCAGACATGAGTCCGGCCTCACTGGACAGTCAGGGAGTTTTGACTCTCAGACATCTCATCCAAGGTTTTTTACCCCCTCGCAGAAAACCCCGGTGGTGGGAATGTTACACACAGTTTGGTCCGTGCCCCCCAACCTCCCTGTTCACTCCGAACTCCGCTCACCAAGTGGAAACATGTGGCCCTGCCAAACAATGCTCTGGGCTGGGCGAGCGCCGCGGGTCTGCAGAGCTGGCTAGCACTGGCACTCTGTGGTTTTTCCCCGAGACATCGAGAGACCTCCATTTTGAGTGTTTTCTCATTGACATCACCGCTGAACAATGCGAACCATGGCTTCCTCTGGTCCGTTGTGCGTGTTTCTCCGGAGAACGCTTTTTTTTCAGGCCGTGTTGTTGTTGGTGGAGGATGAGGGGGAGGGGGTTGTCTTGGGAATCCATGTTTTATTTTTGTTTAATGTTTCTCACAGCCACAAAAACGCACAGGTCTGATCCAGAAGATATGAATGTGGTGGATACTGTCTGGATATTTGAGGCATATAAGGAGATATAGCAGCACATTTTTTGTTTTCAATTCAGGGTTTTGTCATGATTTGTTTTGTGTGTGTGTCTGTGTCTGTTTCTGTGTGTGTATGGTAGAGATGTAAGCAAGCTTTAGCATTTAGGCTAATTTGACTTGACATTTGACTCTGTACCCTCAGGTGTTTGGGCTGGGTAATAAAACATACGAGCACTATAACGCCATGGGGAAATATACAGACAAGAGGTTAGCAGAGCTGGGGGCCACCAGAATCTTTGACCTGGGTCTGGGGGACGACGATGGCAAGTAAGTTGTGATATCCTCATAATAGGAATGTTAATGCAAAAATATATTATTTCATTACTCAACATTGAAAAAATATATCTTTGCATCAGAGCCAGAAGATGTAGTGATTTTTTATTTATTTATGTTTGACCCACCTCACCAGTACATGTGTTGTCTTAACAACAGTCAGTAGTCACATTCCAGGTCTTTATTTACTTTAGACACGTTTTACAAGGTGTGTTCCCTGCTCTTGTTCTCTGGCAGTCTGGAGGAAGACTTTGTTTCGTGGAAGGAGGGCTTCTGGCCGGCGGTGTGCGAGCACTTCGGCGTGGAGGCCACGGGGGATGACGCCAGGTACCGGCCGGCCTGTCTGACATTCACCTGTCCCACGGTCACATTCTCTCTCATACGTTTGCGGTCACATTTGTTGTCATACATTTACGGTCACGTTTGTTTCCAAAAAAGTCGTTGAGCTAAAGGAACAGACGCATCTCGTAAGGATATTGATTCACTTATTGAAGAGTAAATATCACCCACGGTGCTGACAAAACACCATCCATCTTAGTAATATCTTGGTTGTATCACACAGCGGTCTGATTTAATGTATTCTTGCGTGTTCTAAGAAATAAAACAGCACATCCTGCATGTTTGAAGTCACTACAACCGTCGCCATTCATTTGCAAATGAAAACCTAAACGGCCGCGTGAAACGACAATATCAACAATATCACATTTCCAATTCAAATATGGCGTTCTAAGCTCTGGCCTGCAGCATGAATGCCTCCCTCTGTGCTTTGAGGCCCCTCACTTTGTGTTGCCGCTGAGCGGATGTCTCGTGTGGCCCCCGCAGACTCGTCGCGCAGATGCGTCAACACATTTGCATCACACAGGGGGCCAATCATTGCCTAAAAGAAAAAGTGCCCCACCTTTTGTTTAGGGCTGGGTTAAAAAAAAAAAAAAAAAAAATTAATCCATTCTGAATCAAAGGATTCAGAATCGATTCATGAATCCCAAAATCGATCTTTTATTTAATGAAGGAATAAATGAAGGAATGAATAGTTCATTAATTCCTTCAATGATTCATTCATTCATTTTTGGAAATCAGTATCGACACCCAGCCCTAGTATTGATGTGTTGCATAACTTGGCAGTCATGTAATTAAGGTTACAGCAAAGAAAAAAGTTTTTAGTAACACTAACAGAATCGATATTGAATCGAATCGAATTGAATCGTGATAATCGATTCTGAACCTTGTGAAACGGAATCGAATCGATTCTGGAAATTCGAATCAATACCCAGCCCTACTCCTGTTGGCCCTTTGAGGCATCGGCAAGATGATTCTTCTACATCCTGAGGTGTCGAGTCGACGCCATGCGGAAAGTAACCGCACGTCCTCTCCGCCCCCAGTATCCGTCAGTACGAGCTGGTGGTGTCGGCCGGCGTCGGCGCGGACGAGGTGTACGCCGGCGAGATGGGACGCCTCAAGAGCTTCGAGACCCAGAAACCGTGAGTAGGCGCGCAACCTGTGTGTGTGTGTGTGTGTGTGTGTGTGTGTGTGTGTGTGTGTGTGTGTGTGTGTGTGTGTGTGTGTGTGTGTGTGTGTGTGTGTGTGTGTGACATGACTACAGAGCTGCATCATCGCGGCTAATGAAACGAAAGTAATTGATTATTGTTCTTGTTCGGGCGGGGGCCGGGCGAGCACAGAAGAGATGCTTGTTGTCATGACGCTGACCTGATTCTCACTCCACCGAGCCTTAAAGGTCGTCTGTATGGCGCTTCTCTATAATAAGCGCTTTGTCATCCCAGGTTGATTGATGATGAAAGGGGCTAGTTTGTATGTCACCTCACCTGCAGGGGGCGTTCTCCCCTGCCGGCCTGTCTTTATTCTTAGCTACCTATTAGGAATTAAGACATAAGATTTATGTTCCATATTTGTTTGCAGGCCATTTGATGCCAAGAACCCCTACCTGGCGACGGTGGTCATCAACCGCAAGCTGAACAGCGCGGGAGAGCGCCACCTCATGCACTTAGAGCTGGACATCTCCGCCTCCAAAATCAGGTACCGGAGCGCCTCCGTTTGTTTTGATGTTAAAATGGGTCTGACGCCGGCTTGCAACACATGTCCGTCTTTCATGTACAGTACTGTTATGCATGGAGGTTTTAAACTCTGGATGGGGTGTTCAAAGATGGCGGCCCATTCATTCCAATGAAATGAAAGTTGCTTGTTTCAACGACTCCTTCTTCCGTAGCCCACAGCGCCTTTTTCTTGCGCCCTTCCTGTCCCTTTTTGGGCGGGGCTGGCGACACCCCTAGAAATGGCTTTGTCCGGTTATCCCTCCATATTGAAATGTATGTTTTTACATAAAAATGACTGGGCTACGGCTATCATACCATAGGCTATGATATTAGGGATGTAACAATAACCGGTATAATGATAAACTGTGATTTGATTAAATATATCGCGATAAAATGATCACTAAAACCGTGTTCACTATTACCATGCTTTGAAAAACTCTACTGTAAATACTGTCCAGCATCAACCAAAGTTAGCAACAGTCTCCAAGACGCATTATTTTAATGTTTATGCAAACAAAAAGTGCATAGTGCTGCTATTTGAAAACTATTAGTGGTTTTCAATATAAAACTTAGTGAAATGTTTTCAGAGTGTAGTTTTTGAACATTTTCAGCATATTTTAACAGTACCGTGATAATACTGATAACCATGATCATTTTGGTCACTATAATCGTGATGTGAAATTTTCATACCGTTACATCTCTATATGATATCCAGGTAGAAATAGTGTAAATTGGTTGTCATTTTACCCATATGGATGACCAATAATTGAACAACATTTTCTGACCGTGTCCCTGGTGTCCTGTGAACATGCTAATCTACTGAAACCATGGTGATGGGGCAAGGGGGATGCCAGCTGAACCTTGAATGGGGTCTGTGAATGTACAGGTGAAAGACGCACTTACAGTAAATGCTCATTGTTCTGGGCCAATCAGACCGGGAGTGAGAGAGACTCCTACAACAACAACAACAACAACAACAACAGCAGCAACAACAACACTTGTGTTAACCGCCACACTTTTGGGGCCCCTTGGCTTCACATGACTTGCAATACCGAGCTTATTCTTGTGCACTCAGACCACACATCATGCTATATCCTACCTGCCCACCTGCAAGTTAATGATCTCCATGGCTTTTCTCTCTCATGTTGTCAACCTGTAAGTGCAGTAGGTAATGATATCCATGTCTGATGAAACAGATTTGATGAAGCTAATTGGTGTATTGTTCGCCTGTACCCCGGCCTCTCTTTCTCTAGATATGACTCCGGAGACCACGTGGCCGCTTACCCCACCAACGACGCCGGCATGGTCAACAGGATAGGCCAGCTGCTGGATGTGGATCTGGACACGGTCTTCTCACTCAATAACCTGGACGGTCAGTTGCACATCACACTGTACCTATGGAGGCAGGTTGTTTTGCATTTGTATTTGCATAGAGGGAATTAATTTTTTTGTCTGCTTCTTCCTAGCCACATGCAAATACATAAGCAAGGTTTACAATGGTATCTGTTTCCATCAAGGGCAATGGCACAGACATTTGTGTAAATCAAGCACACATCATCGTTCGTACAGTGTGATCCGCAACAGATGATGTCATTAGATTGAGTGTGTGCCGTCCGCATAGTCACACGCCTCAGGGAAACGGAACGACAGCGCAAGTGGTCAAAACTGATTTCCCCACGTCAAGACTCGAGCGCTCAGTGTGTTTCTGTTTCAGAGGTGTCCAACAAGAAGCACCCGTTCCCCTGCCCGACCAGCTACCGCACGGCCCTGACCCACTACCTGGACATCAGCAACCCCCCGCGCACCAACGTGCTGTTCGAGCTGGCGCAGTACGCCGCCGACAACGCCGACCAGGAGACCCTGCGCAAGATGGCCTCCGCCTCCCCAGAGGGCAAGGTGGGCCGGGCGCCTCGTCTTCTACCACCGACTTTCTACTTCCTACTCTCGCCCAGTTTACAGTGACTGCCTCGCGTTGGGGAGCTTACAGCTTCGATCGAATCAAATCAAACTTTATTTATACAGCGCATTTCATACGCACAGGCAACACAATGCGCTTCACAGAAATAAATGGGTATATAGGGCGGAGAATATACATGTACTGATCCTAATTCTCCACAGAGGGACGCAAAAAAACAGTTCACCCATTTGAGCCAATAGAAACTAAAGATTCTTACCTGACCTTTCTCAACGAGACGACTGATCACTTTCTTGGAAAAGGTTTTAGTTATATCAGAGGAACATATTACAGAGCACATATGCGTCGCATAAATACTACATTATAAGAAACTAATAAGTAACACTGTCAAAAATAGAGGAGTAAATAATATATATATATATATATATATAATATATATATATATATATATTTACCTGTATGGTAGGCAACTATACAGTGCATGTGAGCTATATGCCAGTAACCCATAATAAGATAGATACCACATAATAAAAGACACATTTAGCAGCAAACTTACTTACTGACTTAACTACAGTAGCAGTCAAAAGTGAGAAAGTGTGTCCAAATTGTTGACCGAAAGTATGTCCAAACTTTTGACTAGCACTGATATAACAACCATCTAGATATAACAGCTTAGGTCTTTCGCTGTCAGTCGGGCGAGAGTTTCGACGTCGAGAGAAACGGGCTGGGTAAACCAAAGGTCAGCGGGTTAAATCCCTCTCGTGTCTCAGGGTCTGTACCAGAGCTGGGTGCTGGACGCCCAGCGGAGCATCGTGGCGGTGCTGGAGGACATGCCCTCCCTCCGGCCGGCCGTGGACCACCTGTGTGAGCTGCTGCCCCGCCTGCAGGCGCGCTACTACTCCAT
The DNA here is from genome assembly GCF_949987555.1 of Borostomias antarcticus. Taxonomy (NCBI): domain Eukaryota; kingdom Metazoa; phylum Chordata; class Actinopteri; order Stomiiformes; family Stomiidae; genus Borostomias; species Borostomias antarcticus. Next base: position 22,153,471 of record NC_140234.1, read on the forward strand.
CGCCTCCTCCGGCAAGGTCAGACGGCTACAGGCCTCTGCTTCATACTCTCCTTATGGCAGTCATCACATCACGTCATGTGATGTAATGCCTTCAGCACTAGATTATGCTCTTAGTCACTTGTTTTAGAAAGAGGTTGCACTTGTGAGTTCTGAAAAATAGTAGTACTTGGCTTTCCCTGTGTTAAATGCAATTATTGTTAGTCGATTTTGATAAAAGCGTCTTCTAAATTACTGTAATGTAATGTAAAAAATGTCCCGTTCACACACCAGGGCTGTTCTCTCTCTCGGGTATGCTCGGGCAGCCTTGTCGCACGAGTGTCAACGTGGTAAACGATGGCATGGCAGCTCACTTGATGGTGTTTTGTCAGCTGTGTTATTTAGCAGAAGGATTTTAGTGAGGTTATAAGAACGGTACGTTTTAACATCTGGCCCAGGTGGTCTGAAGCTCTTACTAGCTCTTGTCACACAGTAGAATTTAGTCTGACTTGATGTCCGGGATTATTTATTATAGCTATAGCCTGTCTGTACATAACAGATTTCCCCGGTTATTTATTTATTTATTTATTTATTTATTCATATCCACATATGGCATGTACATAATCCATCCAGACCGGTATCTATCTTATCTTACCGCTATCGTTATACTGTATAGAAATGTTACTTATTGTGTAATTTATGAATTTGTAACTTGTAAATTTGTAAAGTGAGTAAAGTGAGTATTTGAGTTTATCTGTATCGAGCATAATCTTGGAGCCGGCAGCACATTTCACAGTAACTGTACACGTGCGTTACATGTGACAAATAAAGAGATCTTGAATCTTGATCTTGGATGTCCTCGGCAGGTGCACCCCACGACCATCAGCATCTGCGCTGTGGTGGTGGTCTTCGGCACCAGCACGGGGCGCACGTTCAAGGGCGTGGCGACCAACTGGCTGAAGAACAAGACGGTGACGGACAACGGCCACAAGGCCACCGTCCCCATGTACGTGAGGAAGTCCCAGTTCCGGCTGCCCTTCAAGGCCAGCAACCCTGTGGTGATGATTGGACCGGGCACGGGCATTGCTCCTTTCATGGGCTTCCTCCAGGAGAGGGCCTGGCTCAGGGAACAAGGTAACCAAACCACCACGGAGCACCAGTAGAGTCTGGTTATTAACTAGTGTGTCTTGAAGCATTCTGAAAGCTGATTTATTGATTGATTTTATTTGACAGTACAAAATAAAAAATAAAAAAAAGACAACAGTGTATCTGAAACAAATTCATACCATTATTATTGCTGGGACCATTTCTGACATTCTGAAATTCAAACTTTGACTAGTCTACAAAAATGCAGTCAAGTCTTTCCTACTGAAGACGGGGTTAAACCTCCATGGATGGACTATAAGTGGAATGTAGACTTATGTTCTACGAAATGCTTCGCTCGACTAGAGACTGAGGACTTTCATTCAGATTTTGTCGCTTAAAATGGTTGGAAATAATTAGTAAGTTAAAAAACTGTATTGCAGGACCAATCCAAGAGAGTAAAATAGAAGAAAACCAGGCCAAGTCCAGCCTGGCTTATGTGCGTGGCTGGCTTGTTTCTGTTCAGGACTGGTAGGACGGAAGCTAGTCATGACACTGAAATAGCTGTGAATTGAAATGACATGCAATAGTTTCTAATAAATTAAGATGGGTCTTGTCGCCTGGACACAAGTTGCATCCAATGCTAATCCAGCACAATAAGAGCGGGATAGCTAGTTAGCTCATGAGCTCACAACAACTAGCAGCAGCTTCCATAAAATTAATGGTAGCGGTCAGTGGCTAAAGCAGTTACACTGATGATAACATAGTCATCCCCACCGGGTCTTGAACCCCAGTCTCCCGGGTGGGAGTCCAATGCTCTCACCACTACTCTAGTTGTGCAGTGGAGATCGGCGGGTTGGTTTTGGTGTCCTTCTTCCAGTTCCTAGTGTGGGTTGGGGTTAGAATAGGGTTGGGGTTGGGACAGTATCTGACCTATAAGGCAAGGGGTAAAGGTCTGAGTGAAAGGATGAACATGTGGAGGTTTGGGGTATAGTCCCATAAAGTCATCCCCATCGGGTCTTGAACCCCGATCTCCCGGGTGGGAGTCCAATACTTTCACCACTACTCTACTTGTGCAATGGAGATAGGCCGGTTGATTTTGGTGTCCTACTTGATTTTGGTGTACTGGGACTACTGCCTCTACTAGTGCCAGCAGGGAGGGAGTGATAACTGGACAAATGCTAAACTAGGTACGCTGGTTTACAGCCTCGCACAAAAAACAGAATTTCAGAACCAATCCAACATCTTTAGGCTGTAGGTTTGTTCAGGTTTGAACCAATCCAAGGCACTTGTTAATACTGGCCGTTCATTCCAGCAATTATTTCTATGTATAAATCTCCATACATTCGGAAGGCGGAGATCTACGATTGTCATGTATCACGAGACTAAGTTGAATGTAATCTAAATCAGAATATGGTGCATTTCGCCATCAGGAAAGGAGGTTGGAGAGACCATACTGTACTTTGGCTGCCGCCATAGAAACGAGGACTTCCTGTACCAGCAGGAGCTGGAGGAGTTTGAGAAGGCAGGGGTGCTGACTCAGCTCAACGTGGCCTTCTCACGAGACCAGGAGCAAAAGGTATGTGGCAACATGGCTGTCACCACGCAGTGAAACTGTCAACCAGTATATTATGTTTATCACGCCAGACTACTACACACTAGCCAGCTAGTGTGTTGCCAGTTAGCCTGGCTACTGTACATAACGGTCCCAGCTATTAGGGGTGGGAATCTGTAACGATCTTACGATTTGCTTTTGATTCTTGGGGTCACGATTCGATTTTGAAATGTTTTAAATTATTGTCGATATTATCGTTGTGATCGTTTATAATTTCAAATGATTTTTTCACTGTTTGACTACAGTAACCCTTTAAACACACCAAAATTATTGCACCTCTGCTGGACCAATGGCAAGCATACAACATTTTGACAACAAAATGTCTGTATCTTTAGTGTACAAAAACGGACTGAAAACCAAAGTGGGTGAAAACTTTCTGAGAAGAAACCCACCTTTTTTATTGGTGAATCGATCGATAATCGTAGAGAACAGAATCGCAGTTCTTGCATGAATCGATTTCTCCCACCACGTCTACCAGCTATGCTAGTGCACCCAGCTGCTGTATGCTAATAGTATTTTCTCTTCTCAGGTGTATGTCCAGCATCTCTTGAAGAAAAACAAGGAACACCTGTGGAAGCTGATCCACACTGCCAACGCTCATGTCTACGTTTGCGGGTAAGAGTGCATGTTATAGGTTTATCATAAGAGCCAGCTATAGCAGTGGAAAACTCAACTGTGTCCTTGCCCTGTCACTGCATTAATGTTTCAGTTGGTATGGCAACTGTGCAAACACTGGGGTTTTGGCGCCATCTTCCTTTTTGCTCACAGAACCTATTGTAAAACAACACTGTTAATTATCTCCTCAATATCTCCTCAATACATAGCTTACAGTATATCCTCTGGAAACACTCTCTCAAGGATGTGAGAGAGTCAAAACAATGGACAGCACTTTTCCCAACATGCTCCCTCTAGTAAACATGGCCGCCTCTGTCTCCTCCCTCAGGGACGCCAGGAGCATGGCTCGGGACGTCCTGAACGCCTTCCACGAAATGGCAGAGGAGCTGGGAGGCCTGACGCACGCCCAGGCCGTGGCCTACGTCAAGAAGCTGATGACTAAGGGTCGCTACTCTCAGGACGTATGGAGCTAAACGCTAAGCAGCTAACACACTAACTAGCCCCGAGAACCCACTGGACTTCAGCCTTACTGTCAGCAGTCCGAGGGTTCGTTGGATAACGGTTAACACCTTTTGGACTGTTTCTGGAAGCTAATGAACACTCTTGTTCACATAAGTACTAGGTGAAAAGATTGGACTGTCCGCTGAAGGCTTTTGAGGGTACGAGTGCATTCAGGATGGGTTCGATTCATTTTGGATGACCTGGAATACAGAAGCTTTTTTTTTTTTAACAAGGCGTTTAAAGGGTGTGGGGTAAAGCACTACGCTAAAACTAAAGACACTGTCGTAACCAGTTACATTGGCATAAGTGTTCAACTCCATATTGAAAGCAGTGTCTATATTGTTGTGTACGGCACATGGGTTGTTCCACATTGGTCCGCAAACCCAGGAAATGATGCAGGTGGTGAACGTTGATGGTTGTGATGTACAAGCCTCTAGATGTGTGTGTGTGTGTGTGTGTGTGTGTGTGTGTGTGTGTGTGTGTGTGTGTGTGTGTGTGTGTGTGTGTGTGTGTGTGTGTATCATGCTGTGAAGATACTCTTCCCCACTGGTGGATTTTTTATATATATGAAATGTATAGTTCACTTCATACTGAATGTCAAGATAGTTGCACAACCTCTGTAGACAACTGTAAATATAGGCAGATAATGAAATTAGATCTGACAATCTAATCTGATTAGTTTGGAAGGACATGGATAAATCTCTATTTGACCACATTGCAGGTACAGTATGAAAATGTCTGGCAGATTGAGATGGGCAGTAGGCAAAGTGTTCTGTTTCTGTACAGTACATTCAGTCTACAAAACTGCCAATTATTCAAATATGAAGTTGCATTATGCATTAGGTTACTGTAAGTTACATTCATGCACATTTCAGATGGTCAGGAATTGGAATATCTCGTCAAATCAATTATTTATCAGTCCCAGATGTCATGGTTTACTGGGAGAATGACCATATTCACTAACATTAACTGCCACTCTTGAGTTTTAACTTTTATTGTGTCTTTTGTTTTCCTCTTTTTTTCAAGTTCAGATTTTGGAGGGGCAATATGATGGTTACTTCAATTTTATGAGGTTTGAACTTCTCATGTATGAACTGTTATCAAGTGGATGGTGTAACAGTGCTATTATTCTCCAGACCACCTGTTTTCTGTTTTGTTTTACTGAATACTAATAAACCACAACATGCAAATGGCAGGGGTTGAATTGTTAAACTAGACTAATGTGTCATTTTAACAAAGAAATTGGTGCCTTTTTAGATTTGGGGTTTTATTTTGGATTCCCAGCATTAATACCAGCCACACACTTGATTTTTTTGGTTTTATATGCAAAACTAGTAATTTGTATATAAACAATATAACTTGAAAATCATGTTTTTAAATTATTATTAATGGATCAGATATATTTGGTTATTCATTTTTGAATTATGCATTCATATTGGCCATTGCAAAGTAGGCAGTATAATTGAATTACATTTTTGGATGACTGGATACTTTTTGGAATCTTAACTGAGAAGACACTATTAAACAAACATTGTATAATAAAAGCTGAAGCACTGCAATTTTTATTTAGTTAAACATCTTAAGTAAGCTACAATCAACAGTTGTAAAAAGACAAAATCATGGGAATGGTATTACAATTTTGAATCCAAGTCCAGCATTTCACATTGAACATTCAGGACCTTTCATATTCTCGAGCTAAAAACATCAGCGCAAACAGCGGTCCAACATAATGCTGCCACGAACCTTTTGTCCAATCAAACACATGACCTCACATACGGTGTTACATCGGTCATGTGACAGTTCTGTAACAGTGCGCCGCCTACATAGAAGAACCTGCCGGTGGCCCCAGGTCAACCAGCACAGACGTCGACTCTGATAGGCTTGCTGGAGAGACAGCTGGATGCTGCACATCACCAATAGGGCGAACATTAAACATATTTGTTGTTGGACTGAGGTGGGAATGTTGGGAATGGGAATTAGGAATGTTGTTCACCCACTGAGGAGATGACATGTGCCCTCCATGACCCTGTCCGTGGCTGTGGTTGCAGCTGCGCCCATGGCTGTGCTCGTGATTCAGACCGAAGCTCTGGGCCAGGCTATATCCATGGCTGTGTCCATGCTGGCCAGAGGGTGGACCAGGACTAGAGTAGGAAGAGTGGGCCCAGCCCTCATACATCTTTGGTGTGGTCTCTGTACCCTGGATGTTTGAGGGAGAAGAGGCCGGCGCGTAGGCTTGCACTGGATAGGACCCCGGGGTTGGAGTGATCCTGCAATTAGTAAGAAAAGGTTGAGAGAAGCAGAGAGAGAGCGGGGTGGATACGCTGAAAGTAATTTGGCATAGGCGTAACTGCTTGTAGTACGCCTAGAACCTCTTATACATCATCGAGTACATCCCCTTTGAATGACATCTAGTATGGAGATCTATAATCTCCCTCGCAACGCAGGGTGTCTCTGCCTGCTGCCATTTCCGCACTCCTCACCGAGAATGGAGTTTTCTCCTCTCCTCCACGGACGCGGGGACATACGGGACGCCGCACTTCCTCAGCAGTCTGAACGGCATCTTCTTGTCCAGGATGGACGCTCTCTTCTCGGACATGTCCAGCACAGAGAACCAACCCCTGCCGTCTGTTTATCAAGCACGGGCTAAGGAAGTATTAATATTATTGAAGGGAGCTCAGTGATGCGACGGTTCACATTTCTAAACACGCGAGGCTGGACAGTACAACACCAGTAGGCCTATTTACATACAGTTGCAGTACCTCAAAATGCACCCTGGAAAGACCTTGACTGAAGGATACAGATCCACCCCGTCAAGATGGCGACGACATTGCAGAGGAACACGGTATCTGGGACCAGGAGTGTTATGATCATCAGAAACAGCCACGGCAGGACCAGGGTGGGCACACTGACCCCAAACAGGAAGGCCTTGGTCATACGGGAGTGCATTGTGGTCACACCGATAAAGGCTAGGGACACAGGCACCAACCCGTCCACCTGGCTTTGGAGAGAGGCATCCAAGAGTATCAATATGGCGTACAACACCCCAGTGCTGGTGGAGAGGAGGAGAAACAGGAAGAGAAAGCGGACGGTGCCCACACTCTTTTCAATGCCACTGCAGAGCAGCACCAGGACCCCTGTACTGAGGAGTATCTGAATCTTGGTCTTGTGGTGGAAGGAGTACGTAAGCAGCTTGTGCACTGTGAAGGGAAGGGGGTGGCATGGTCAATGTACTGAATTAAAGGAGTAGCTGTTTTTTGTTTTTCATAAAATGGCTATGAGTATATCTCGTGAATAGTGCCAAATGGCATGGGTGAGACAACGGTTTCTCAGTAGTTTACACTTCAAGATGCGCATTGCATTTCAGTGGTATAGCCTACTACTGAGTTACATATGTCCCCTTCCTCGTTCTGTAGTTGCCTTACCATGCCCATTGACAAAAACACTGGTCCCAAGACTGAAGACGTCCTCTGATAAACTAAGATACGTGGTGATGGTAAATAAAGCGCAGGATAGCATGATCAGGGACACAATCCCAATACTAAACTCAGGCGTTAAACTCTTGAACGTATGTACCGCATCTTTGAAAACTATTCGGGAGATCATGCTGAATGTTGGCTGAGTGTATATTTGTCAAGAACACCCAAAATTATAGCTAGCTAAACGCATGCAGTTAATAGTTACATCAGTAACTAGCTACAAGCTAGCATGCTAACTGTTGCTCAACGCGGAAGTGTGACGTCATAGCATACACCCTCACAACTGTCTAGATTTTTGAAGATGAAAGGAATCAAAAAATTTAATAACATTGGTAAGGTGCTACATTTTTGTGTAGACGAATCGTTTAAAAAAAAATAATAACAATTATAACAAGGCTAAAGTTGAAAGTTGAGTTGAAGGCTCGTGAGCCAATAGTATCACGACTCCAGATCACTTCCGTCACAGAGATACCACGTGGTACCAGCGTCGTAATACTATTGGCTCACGAGCCTTGTTAGAGGTGGGAGCCAAACGTCAGACATCTTCAGACAGACACAACAACACGAGAGAGCGGAATTAACAAGAACAACAGACTACAGGCAAAACATGTCATCTGTGTGTGGCAAAAGCAATGGGGAGAGTTGCCCCCACTCAGAGTCGTCTGAGTCGGAAGATAAGGAACACCCACGTGTGCTCATCCCAGAGTTATGCAGGCTCTTCTATCAGCTGGGCTGGGTGACAGGGACGGGCGGTGGGTTAAGTTTGCGACGCGGAGACCAGATCTACATTGCCCCGTCGGGAGTGCAGAAGGAGAGAATACAGCCAGAGGACATGTTCGTTTGTGATGTGGAAGAAAGAGACGTCAGTGTCCCTCCCGCCTGGAAGAAGCTGAAGAAGAGCCAGTGCACGCCTCTGTTTATGAACGCCTTCACCATGAGAGCGGCCCAGGCTGTCATACACACTCACTCGAAGGCTGCTGTCATGGCCACACTGCTGTATCCGGGTAAGGAATTCCGGATTACTCACCAGGAGATGATCAAGGGCATCCGTATGGGTACCTCTGGCACCAACTACAGATATGACGACACACTGGTGGTGCCCATCATCGAGAACACCCCGGAGGAGCGAGACCTGAAGGACCGTATGGCGCGGGCGATGGATGAGTACCCGGACTCCTGTGCAGTTCTGGTCCGTCGACACGGCGTCTACGTGTGGGGCGAGTCATGGGAGAAAGCCAAGACGATGTGTGAATGCTACGATTATCTTTTCGACATTGCCGTCCAGATGAAGCAGTGTGGACTGGATCCTTCTGCCCTCCCGACAGAAGATAATGGCATCGTTTGACATTAGACACAACTAGATTAAAGTTTTAAAAAACTGATCTGCGTTCTCCACACATGCAGTAGACCTATCACATTCAGTGGTATCGATGTTACCGGAGGATAATTACCACATTATGCTTCTGCAAGGACGCAAAAAGTTTTAGTCATTATGGCGTTTCCTCCCATAAACCACTGACATACCCAAAATAATCTCAATAAAATGTTTATTTCATTCCTTCATATCAAACTGTTTTTTGACTTAACTGCATCTAACACATAAATGAGGAACTCTGTCTCTGTATCTCTGTATCTGTTCCTGTTCCCATATTCCTAACACTGTTGGTCTGAGCATTCATATTTGGCACAGGTCCTGGACAGACAGTGACAGCCTGCTTTTCATTGAAATAATTAGGGCCAACTACATATAGTCTGGTTTCGCCAGACCCAATTTGCAAAAATGCAAAGGGTCTGGAAACAGTTGCTTTCCGATTCCCAAGGGAACATGGATACCAGGGATACCAATAGGCATAGATCAAAATGCCTCTGGACACAATTGGATAGACCTACAACCAATCAGTGGAAACGTCCCCTCTGTTCCGTCATCTTGTTAAGCCCGCCCCATATTAGATAAACGGTTGTGATGGGCACAAACCACATTTCTGTTCGAGCGGATTCCGTTAGAACGGTTGGATATCCAGACTGATCTGTGGAGTGAAATCGAATGTCAGCTCGCGAGATCCGGCTGGCGACGGCATGCTAAACTATATGACAAATTACTGATAAATAATTAGAATGAATGAGAACACGTCTCTTCCGCCATCTTGGATCACACACCTCGCAGGACTTGCCAAACAGAAAATTATACCGTGATGCTTATTTTCCCTATGTTCTACTCACTCACTTATGCTAAAAATGTTAACGATCAGAACAGTAGTTGTTACCTCTGCAAAAGCACAGGGCTAGAGGTAATGTTTTCGGTGGTGTTGTTGGGTAGGTGGGTGCATGTATGCGTTTGTGCCTTTGTTAGCAGGATTACGCAAGAACAACGAAATTCGGTGGAAGGGTGTAGTATGTTCCATCCTAGAACCCATTACATTTTGGAGCAGATCCTAAGCACAGGCCGGACCCACGAATGAAAACAGTACTTAGAACGAAGCCAGCTCCCTGTGTGGGGGTGCTAGAGACACAGGGTTTGGACTGGGGTGTGTGGAGGTAGAGCCCAGAGTTCACCACATTGCCCCCCGCCGGCTGTGACTCGAGGGGGGCACCACAGAGCCAGCCAAATACAGCCACCCATTCACCTCACCAGTCATTTTTACCTCTGCCTCAGCGACAGTGCAGGGCGAGAGGTAATGTTATCGGTGCCATGTGTTTGTCTGTTAGCAGGATTATGCAAAAACAACCTGACCCATTTTCATGAAACTCGGTGGAAGGGTGTAGCATGGTCCAACTTAGAACCCATTAAATTTTGGAGTGGATCCAAATCACAGGTCGGGTCCACAAACCGCCCAAACACGGCCAGCCATTCACCTCCATTCATTTTTTAGACCAGGTTTACACTAAAACTACCTGACTGCTATCATGAAACTCGGTGGAGGGGGTGTACAGTAGCATGGACCAATTTAGAACTCATCGAATTTTGGCACTTCACAGAGCCACAAAATGTATTCAGGGGCGGAGGTCTGTGCTCTCTGAGCACCATTTCTAGTTGTTGCATGAAATTAGTCATCTTCTGGTCGATGTAGCAGTCAGTAAAATCGTCCAAATGTAGAGAGGTGAGCATCATTGGATTCCTCAGAATCTAGCTACAGTATGTGCTTCTGAGCAGTTTGGAGTTGATTAGTATCATTAAAAGTACAGAGAATAACTGCCCTTTCACCACCATTCATTTGGGGCTTGGGCTTATTATTATTTTATTAAAGTTCATGTCTGTCTGTCTATCTCTCTATCTATATCTATCTATCTATCTATCTCTCTATCTATCTATATCTATCTATCTATCTATCTATCTATCTATCTAGTTTAAGACCATGAAACTAGGTTTGAGGTGTGGGAGGCGGCGTTGAGACCCCGCAGGAGGGATTTCCATCCAAAAGCAATTTTAATAGCTTGAACTTTAAGACGGTACCAATTAAAGGTCACTCAGCTGGAGTTCTCACCTTAGATCAGTCTTAATAGAATGATCGACACCAGCCTACCCCAGAGAGCTTCTGGCATACTGCCCCATACAGTTCCCCGAGCTGCCCAACAGAGACGTTAGGAGACTGGTTGGAGTGTTTTTCTAAGGATGTCAGTCAAGCCTTGTCCTATGGTGTGTTCCATATGAGGGAAGCCACAGGGCAATTGTTCTCTTGTGAACCTTGAGCCCAACTTTGGGTGAAAATGGGTGAAAACATGGATTCTACAACAGGTCCTACCCATCGCTGTTTGGCATGCGTGTGAGCGTGATAACGTTAATTGCACTGTGATCACCCCTTTCTGCATTGTTTCAGTGTTTGCACACATTGTATAGTGTGGTAAAAATTGCACAAGTGGATAGCCCATACCTCCACCCAGTTGGCCCTTAGCCCAGTATTTTAGAATATACTTGTTTTATTATCAACTGTGCCGAACATGTCTGCAGAACAAATGTGTGCAGTATAGTGGACAACCAAATTCTTAGGCAACGATCAGCTGTGTAGTATTGGGGAAAAAATATTTAAAAAAAAAAAGGTTTAGTAAAAATGTAACCTTATCTCTCAACCAAACCAGTGTCCTCCAAACTAAATCATTCAAACACTTATCCTGGGCCCAAATGTAAAATATTACATCTCTTACAAGATACTTGTGGTGGCACATCTAAAAGTACTGGATATGGTAAATGGACTGCACTTATACAGCTCCTCTATCCAAAGCGCCTTTGCAATGGCCTCTCATTCACCCATTCACACACACATCCCCACACCAATGGCGGTAGCTGCCATGCAAGGTGTTGGCCTGCTCATTGGGAGCAATTTAGGGTTCAGTGTCTTGTCCAGAGACACTTCGATGTGTGGACAGGGACTGGGATTCTGACCGCTGACCCTACGATCATTGGACGGCCTTCTCTACCTCCTAAGCCATGACCGTTTGTATGGTTCAGAGTGATCCATGGAGGGACACACCCATACCTCTATGGACCTATACCTCCATGCTATGGACATACCCATACCTCCATGGACATACCGCACAAACTCTGATCACCACGATGCTCACGTACGTTCACAACGGCCCATGATTATCGGCCCAGTGTGTCAGGGGCTTACTCACTGGCTCAGTCAGTCCTTATTTTCCCAGTTAGTCCATTCAATTGTTCCTAAATGCTGATGGACATCCAGGCCTAATGCCTATAATTAAGCTCAGACATCCCCCCTCCCACCACGCGGTGGCAGTAGTGCACCAGTAGTGAGTGCGAATCGGACCAGAGAAACTCTTCTGTTACCATGCAACGACTAGACGCTCCTGCTAGTATGCATGGCGGCCAGCTAATCGTCCTTAGTTTGTTTACAATACGGTATTTTACAGCTGGTTCTAGCGTAACGTTCTATCTAAACTAACCAGCTAGATATTAGTATATGGTTAGCTGCTATATTTGTAAGTGGTTAGCTAACTACCTCGTCGAGATGCACATGCTCTTGCGTGAATGAGTAAGCTGGCTAGCTTGACAACTAGTTTGGCTTATTAAGTAGCAGTGACTAGCTTGCTTGCTAGCCAGGTCTACACTCAAAAACAGCACACAAGAAAGAAAAAGTTGGCTAACGTTTAGCTGGCTAACATTAACGTTTAGCTCCATACCATGGCGGACGGCTGGAGCACCAACACAGGAGAGGCTGTGTACCGTTCACGGGATGCTGTCAAAAACCTAAAAATAAAGTAAGACCAATCATATATGCATGTAAGCTGTAGAAGTGGTATTCTAGCTAGGCTTTCAAGCCACGTGGTGTATATTGATAATTTCGTTGCATAGTACAACCATCTTCTTGTATTAGTCAAATAAACGTCTTTGAACATGTCACAGCTGTCTGATAATGTCATGATGCAGTCATGTATTGGCATATATACAGATTGTATGGCACCACGACTGGCCAATAACTATTTAGCTAACTATCTGAAATTATTATAAAATTAATTGAAATAGCACAAGACAGGACACTGCTTGTTTGGCCCAGTTAGAATGTAAACTGTGGTATCTGTCACAGGGTGCACATTCAGAGGTTTACCTCCACAGCTGCCCTGTCTCAACACCTCCAGCAGCAGGTGCTGAATCAACAGGAGAGAGGAGACATTGAAATGGACACATTCTCACAGGGTCGATCAGGTATTTACTGTATTTTGCTGTGGAGTAATAGGTTTCCAGAAGGTACTACTACTACACTTAAACTTTCTATGTCCAGTAGCCTTGTCAGACCATCCTGATCCAGCTCTTTCAGGATGAAAGGATGGTCTCACAAGGCTAACTGTCCAGGGCCTTATCAGAATCAAGTTATATCTATCTCTAATCGTGAACTGTGTTGTTGACTGTTGGTGTATTTCAGCTGGCGATGATGAAGAAGAGCTGGTTGTTGGTTGGCAGGAGAAGCTGTTTAGTCAGGTAGTTCTTCAGTTCCATATAGATGGCATTGTATGTGCTACCTTTACATTTGGTGTAAATATATTCAGTTTCTGTGTTTGTGTGTGTGTGTGTGTGTGTGTGTGTGTGTGTGTGTGTGTGTAGTATGAAGTGGACTTGTTTCAGGGTGAGTCCGTGTGCCAAACCCCTCTAGAGAGGCAGTATCGTACCGAGATCCTGGCCATGGAGGAGACCAGGGGAAAGCGGAACCACAGGATCTTCACATACACCGATTTCGACCGCTACACCAACTGGGAGGGGGTACGGTTCACACACCAGTTCATACACTCCGATTTGACTTTGTATCTTGCTTTTATAAGAGTCATGGGACCATCAGCTCTCTGCTGAACCACATGCGTAGAGCTGTGATAGTCTGTGATATGAATCCAAAAAGCCTAGCAGGGGTTCTTAACTAAGTAGGTGCACTATCACAAAACTTTTCTGGCTGTGCGTCGCGGTGCCACGATCTAAAGCCGTTGTTCTGATCCCGCCTGCAGCATTCCCAGAGCGCGGTGACGACGCTGAAGTCCACGCCCACCTTCCTGGCGGAGAGGATGGCCAATGTGAGACACAGACGCCAGGATAGGCGCCCGGTGTAGGTCACAAACTCAACAACTCATCAGAATATCCCACGTCTGTGTATAACCGCCTCCAGGTTGTCAAAGAACGGAGCAAATCTTTCTTTTATCTTTCAGATTTTTTGAATAAACTTGATAGTGTCAGCGTGAGAGAAGTGACCTACTGTTTCAGTCCAGTCACTCGTGTACATTACGTGAGGGTACATTACATGATGCACAGGCGCAGTGCAAACTAACACTAAATTCAGACGATGCCTGTTGGTATGAGTGAACATAGCCAGCGGAGAGGTTTGCACATTTTCTGAGATATTACACTTATAAATACAAAGTGCGCTCCCACACGTAATGGTGATTGTCATTCCACTCCATAATGTTCAGTGCTCCGCGGTGTTCAGTCCGCTGCACGCTAGTTCTAATTTTCACGGTCGTTCCGTTCAGGTACGGACGGCGGCGTGTTGAGGAACCCGACCGGGCTTGAAGAACTCATCCCCTGTTTCTGATATCGTTCTTCTGTTGTTCTGCAGAGACAGCAGCATCCCCAAGTCTAAGCTGATCACCTGGGAGCCCACGGAGGAGTTTGTGAAGACCAGCCACGTGGTCAACACGCCCGTGCAGACGATGCACATCATGGGGGACCTGGGACCTCCGGGCAAGTGAGTAGGACTGGGACGGTGTTAGTGCGCCATCTTTTGTACACCATTATTCACAATAATGGGTATTATGCACTGTTCATTAACCAGAATGCTATTACACCGTTCACTCACACTTAACGGCTTGTGGCAGTGATGTTGAGCCACTGTTGCTCAACGCCGTTGTGCTTTCTGTCATAACTGTTCGATCACCACACATTGTTCAATCACCTCACATAATAGTACACAATAAGCCATTGCTTAGGACTGTGAGAGCTATTAGCTGTGAGAAATCTTTGTACCATAACCCTCTGCATACCGAATCACCCTAAATCAGTATTAAGTCAACACAGATGCCTTTCTGCATTATGCTTAACTATAGATCTTCTTATAGATCAACTAACCTTTGTTGAGACTGCTTTGCATGGATCGAGTCCACAACTGACACATACAGTAGTAGCTTACTGACCACTCTTTGGTACAGTATTGTGAGTTGAATTGAGAACTTTGGGTAACACTTTATTTGAAGGGGTGTGCATAATAAGACTGTCATGACACTGTCATAACCATGACATGACACATGAAGGAATCTTATGACATGGAAATATGTTAGTGCATGCGTGCACCAAAACGTGTCTTGATCATCATGCATTCGCGTTCAATTTTAACTCGCACTCTCAAAAATAATGGTCGCATATGCAGCCATTTTGGTCGCAGTCTCTAGCCCTGTTGAGGGCATGATTTGCGCGTGTGGGCGTTTTGCCTCGCAAAAAAAAAGTGTCTTGTCAGTTTTACGCACACCCGTTCAAATAAAGCGTTACTGAACTTTGTGTCCGCCTGCTTCACAGACTGGGTCAAAAGTTGAAGGAGTGTTTGCTGTGCACCATTAGAGCAGACAGCAACGGAGTGGTCACCATCAAACCGGACTTCAACAAAGGCAAAGAGCCTTACAGGTGAGTGAGGCCTTCAGAAAGTACAAATACTAACCATGTATTTTGCTCCCGCATGCACCAAACCCAGCTGGTCGGACTGATTACTCCTCCCACCTGGCTGAAGAGTTGAGCTAATTAGAATCAGCTGGTGCGTGGGCGGAGCAAATACATGGCTAGTATTTCAATCAATCAATCAAAGCTTTATTTGTATAGCGCATTTCATACCCAGAGGCAACACAATGCGCTTTACAGAGAACAAGGAAGGTGGGCATACGACCCACTCTCTACATATTGTACTTCCTGAAGCCGCGCTTTAGACCTGCGGTGAGGAGCAGTTGACAAATGGCTGTTATATCCACACCTCAGTTCACATGGGAGAGTGAAACATGGGAGCAGCAAACAGAACTGCACTGGATATCACAACTTAACAGTGCCCTCATTTTTGGACACATCAACCTGGTATATGACTGCTACTAACAACACCTCATTTGTGTAGCAGGGAGTAGGCTCAAACAAGATGCTATATGACTGGGGTAGTCAGCGTGAATAGGAACCAGTTACACTTTACTATACATATTCATTAAAGGTGCAGTATGCGGTTTGGCTCTGAAGTACTTTTTGTTATATTTTTTGTCATTTTCATTACATCATGACAACAATCAATAAATAAAGTGCTCTGACACTAAAATTTAATAAATATGTAGTCTATGGAAGTTCCAGGACTGTTATAATTGTGTCCAATCATTCTGAGTTGCCACCTTGAAATGATTGGATGGCTTACCTACCTACCTCAACCTATCTACCTGCCTAGAGAGTGTCATTTGTTTTCTCCCAGTTTGTAGGAGTGGCTTTGGAGGGAGTACTGAAGGGTGATTTTTTCGGTTGCATTTTTCAAAATAGTTCAACATTTTTCCTAAGTCTTAACAGGAAATCACAAAGCGCCTACAGCGCCGTTACAAACAGACACATTTTTGTGCGGGGGGCCTTCCTCGGGGTGTCCTTGGGGCTCGGCCGGTGACGTTGCGCTGTCTGTGCCCGGGTCCAGGGTGGAGACGGAGGGGGAGAAGAGAGAGGTTTGGCGCCTCACGCTGGAGAACGTGTCGGCCGCCATCAGCCCAGAGGAGAGGGAGAGGGAGCAGCGCATGTACAAAGACGTATGTTCCCGGCCACCCCGTTTAAAAGAGAACGCCCAGTTCCCCCCTTGAACTGATCTCTGATCAAACATGGTTGGATAGGTGAAAGCACATGCTCCTCTGAACAGCTGATACTAGTCCAGTGTTGTCAGACCAGGGATTTCTAAAAGGAAGTCCTAATACTGTAAGTTAATGTAAGTGACTACAGAGGTCAAATTAATAGATAGCTCAATCATCAAGTGAATGTGTTGGAGATATTACAGAGACATGCAACTGTTTAAGACTCATTAAGCTAATATATGATTATTTAATGTTTGTTGGGACATACAGTATTAAGCGGATTAAAATTTGAGCCATCATGCGGTGAAGAGACTGCCAGTCCCTGGAGCCGTCAGACTTGTGGTGTTTTCAAATCTTTTCTGCGTCAACAGTTATACGTGCGGCATAGAGATTACCTCAGCAGCCTCGTCGGACAAGACTTTGAAATGGTATGCACCATTTGGTATGCACTGAGCTTTTAAAAGTTATTCAGTAAAGTAACCATGACTGGTAACCAGTCCAAACCAGTCCTATCCAGACCAAAAATAGCATGAAGACTGAATTGAAGATTTTTCCCCTGTTAGTACAGAGATAGTGAAACAGTTCAATTCAAACACCGTTCAACCCCACCCCCCTCCCTCTCCCTCCTACTGGTTCTATACAATACAAGCAAATAGTGGTAAGTAAATAGATAGAGTAAAATAAAACAACATCAACAGCAAAGGACAAGCAAATGATAGTAAAGACTGTTGGGTTTATTCAAATGTCTGGATGCCTGAGGGGATGTGTGTGTGTCCTCCCCTCCAGCCTCCTCCTGGGATTCTACGCCTGCTGGTGAACGGAGAGATCGGTGAGTTGAAAAGTGACCGTCTGGTAGTCCAGTGGTTAGCGAGAGCATCCGGCTGGTGACCAAAAGGTTGCTGGTTCGAGACCAGGCCACTCTTTGTCAAGTGATTTCCCAATCAGTCGTTTCCTACCACTGTGCCCCTTGAGCAAGGCGCTTAATCCCAACACTAGCTCATAATTGTAAGTCGCTTTGGATAAAAAAGTGCTAAATGACTAAAATGCAGAAATGGAACTTAAAAGTATAACAAGTGTCATTAATAGCAGTGGAAGGTTACTTATGAGTTCTCATTCCCTCACCAGTCTCGGCCAAGGGCTTTGAATACGACAACCTCTACATCCACTTCTTCATGGAGCTTCCAAACAGTAGGTCTCTCAAAGCCAACTATGTCAACACTGTAACCACAACCAGACATGTAAACCATAACCAGACCTGTAACCATAACCAGACATGTAAACCATAACCGGACATGTTACCATAACCGGACATGTTACCATAACCAGACATGTAAACCATAACCAGACATGTAAACCATAACCAGACATGTAAACCATAACCAGACCTGTAACCATAACCAGACATGTAACCATAACCAGACCTGTAACCATAACCAGACATGTTACCATAACCAGACATGTTACCACAACCAGAAATGTTACCATAACCAGACCTGTAACCATAACCAGACATGTAAACCATAACCAGACCTGTAACCATAACCAGACATGTTACCATAACCAGAAATGTTACCATAACCAGACATGTAAACCAGCACTTCTTCATGTACTTGTCTCTGTCTTTGACAGTCAATGCTGACTGGTGCAGTTTTCATTTAGTAGTTCTGTTTCCAACTCTCATTATATCTAAAGACGAACATTTGTTTTTTGGTTGACGTGTAGATTGGTCCGGTCTGCCGTTCCAGTCCCTCTCGGGGGTGACCCAGACGTGTCGCACGCGGACCCTAGGGAAGGTAGGGTCACAGGTCACACAGCCTCCAGATCCACTTTGGGACAACAGTGGAACCTTCAAATCAAATATAGCGCATTCCATACACAGAGGCAACACAATGCGCTTTACAGAGAGCAATGGGGGGGTGGGCATAGGTCCCACCCCTACATATTCCAGAGAGAAGCAAAAAAACAGTTTCACCCGGGGGCCAGAAAAGTGAGCTGTAAAAATTCTTCCCTTACCTCTCTCAACCAGACGATCGAGCAAGCTCCTGGAAAATGTCTGTCTATTGGCTAAGAACATATACAGAGCAGTAAACATGGGGTAGATACTTCATAAGAGAGACATGACTAACAGGAGAGTGCACAAATAGTTACAGAGAAGTTCAATATACTGTCCGCTCTGACCCACAGGACAACGTGGCTTTCTTCAGCTACCCCTTCAGCTTTGAGGCCTTCTACAGGAAGGAGGATGCCAGCGAAGGTCAGCTCCCAACGCGGCCCTTCCCCCGTAGCTGCGTAGCAAGCCCACGACATCACTTGATGATGTCAGCAGTAGCATCATAGAGCATCATTATACAGTTGCTGCTTCCTGGTGTAACGTATGCATTCCCGTACGCTCGGTGATGTCACCGCAGACTCGCTTCCCCAGTGGCCGGTGCTGTACTTCAAGGTCCTCTCCCTGGACACCTGGCAGCGCTACCGGACGGAGGGCTACGGCTACCTGGTCCTCCCGGCAACCCCTGGTATGACGTCACCGGCTTGACAGAGAGCTGGAGCCCCGGTCACCACCAGATGGCGCCCATGAGTTGTCCTATGTGTATATTTGCAATGGATGTGCTGTAGTTAAGTGGCAGTATTCAACTTAGGTCATTGTCAAAATAAGCACTGACAAGGCAAGACTCTGATGTGTGCTCTCTCTCTCTGTATATACTGTATATATACATATGTATGTGTCCATGTGCATGCCTAAATGTGTGTGCGTGCATGTGTGTGCGTGTGTGTGTGTGTGTGCGTGCATGTGTGTGCGTGGGTGCTTGTGTGTGTGTGTGCATGTGTGTGTGTGTGCGTGTGTGTGTGCGTGTGTGTGCGCGTGTGTGCGTGCATGTGTGTGTGTGCGTGTGTGTGTGCGTGCCGTACAGGGAAGCACACATTGACCTGCTCCTCCTGGCGGCCGCTGCAGACCGGAACAGTGTCGGAGCTGAGGCGTTTCTTCATCGGAGGATCTTCTGAGCTGGAGGACGACAGCTACGTCCGGGTCCCAGGGACCTTCAAGGTAGGACGCCATCTTGACCTCCAACACAGTATGAAATGTTTTATTATGTCTTCTTGTGTGGACACTAGGGAGAAGACAAGAGTTGTTACTGAGGTAATAACTAATGGGAATCCTAAATAAAGAAACAGTATGCTGGCGTTTTACCTCTCCTCTATGCGTGTGTACTACTACTACATGGATTTAGAGACTGTATCAGGGTTTATACACAAGCTAGCCTGGAGATTTCCACACCAGGCCTCTGTCCGCATTTACATCCAGCTATCTGTGGAAGTGAACGAGTGTGAGGGCCCCACTGTGGAGAAGGGCAGAGTTAGGATGCAGCATGAGCTACTGCACCCACATGGTGGGCAGGGAGAGACTCAGGAAGAGCTTCTTCTCCCCAGGCCATCCGGCATGTGAATGACTCTACTGTAGCTAACATATACAGTGTCAACGTATCTATTGTACATAGTGTCAGTATTATAGTGTATATAATGTGACCATATCAATCAAAGCTTTATTTCAATCAAAGCTTTATTTCAATCAAAGCTTTATTTGTATAGCGCATTTCATACACAGAGGTAACACAATGCGCTTTACAGAGAACAAGGGAGGTGGGTATACGTCCCAGGGGAAGTAAAAAAAACAAAAACAGTATCACCCAGGGGCCAGAAAAGCGAGCTGTAAAAATTCTTCCCTGACCCCTCTCAACGAGACGATTGAGCAAGCTCCTGGAGTATGTTTGTCCAACGGCTAAGAACATTTATAGAGCAATAAATTATATTAATTAGACCATATGTGTTTAATGCATAATATGACAGTTTATCCACCCCCACCCCCCAAAGATTATTTATATTTATAGCATATACATAATTCATCCATGCCTGTACGTTATGTGTAATTTGTAATTATTTATATATATTTTTATAGCACATCACGGAGCCGGCAGTAACATTTCGCTGTACGTTTTACAATGTACTATACGCTTGTGACGAATACAATTTGAAGAAAACATTTCAAATATATTTAAATGCGTTCGAAAGGGTTGTTTGTTTTACGGGTCTTCGCATGCCTGCTTAGGGAGAGAGGCTGAGTCGGTTGGGGTTTCGCACCGAGACCACGGGGTGCGTGACCTTCACCCTGCACTGTATCCAGCACGCCAGGTGAGTCCTCATGTCTACTCTTCATCGCCACACTTCAGCTTCTCAGAATCATTTCGATAACTGATTTTGGTCATTTTTGTATAATTGGTAAAATTGCATTCAAGTAGCTTCACATTCCTCTCCAAATAGTACAAGGGGAGTTAACATCGGTTATAAAGTCTTCTATGGATATTCATACAGTATCATTGTATCTGGTAAAACAAAGGTTTCTGGAAAGAATGTCGTCTTTATATGCCGAGTCTGGTAAAGTGATTGCGTCGCAGATAAAGAGGAACACTCCTAGAGCAGGAGAATAAGAATTACTGTCATCAGTCTGTGAAAGTAACTGGACATTTATTAGTTATTATCCACGTCTGTTGTGTGCAGGGTATTTGTTGACGCTGTGTTTCTTGTTGTGTGCATGGCGTTTGTTGATACTGTTACTGTTGTTTGCAAGGTATTTGTTGACGCTGTGTTTCTTGTTGTGTGCATGGCGTTTGTTGATACTGTTTCTGTAGTTTGCAGGGCATGTGTTAACGCTGTGTTTGTTGTTGTGTGCATGGCGTTTGTTGATACCGTTTCTGTTTGCAGGGCATGTGTTGACGCTATGTTTGTTGTTGTGTGCAGGGTGTTTGTTGACGCTGTGTTTGTTGTTGTATCCAGGGCGTTTGTTGACGCCAGTATGCTGAAGAAGAGGAGGCAGAGTGTTCTGGACCAGCTTGGAGGCTTCAGTCAGCAGGGAGCCGTCTACAATGTCCTCGGTAAGGACCTACCTGGACCATTTAAAGTCTCTGTCCTCACCTTGTGGAGGCTGGGCTGGCAGCTGTGTAGAACTGACCACCCCGACTTAAACAGATACTTTACTGATGTTCACTAACATGCTACGTACTTGTATGATCGCTATGAGTGATCTGATTTCACTACGCCTCTCTCTGTCTGTCTGTCTGTCTGTCTGTCTGTCTGTCTGTCTGTCTGTCTGTCTGTCTGTCTGTCATTCTCTCACACACACACACACACACACACACACACAGAGGCATTCCAGAGAGCGAGGAGGCGGATGCAGGAAGCCAGGGAGAGCCTACCCAGAGACCTCATCACCACCACAGGCCAGCCGAACTCTGAATCCTCCGCCTAGACACAGACGACCTGAAGAGCACTGCCCGGCTGCGTGTCCCAGAGCAACCAATCAGAGCACCCAGTCAGAGCACCCAGTCAGAGCCAGCCAATCAGAGACAGCCACTCAGAGCACCCAGTCAGAGCACCCAGTCAGGGCCAGCCAATCAGAGACAGTTACTCAGAGACAGCCACTCAGAGCACCCAGTCAGGGCCAGCCAGTCAAGGCCAGACAATCAGAGCCAGCCTCTCTGTCAGCTTTGTGGACGTTCACGCAGCATGTATTTACAATTTTTACATTTAGACATGCTAAGACGTTTAAAAAAGACTGATCTATTACTTTCTGATATTAGTATTTTTATGACTATGTTGTCGTGTCAGATTAAGCTTGTTTTTTTATATAGTGTAGGGTTTTACAGGACTGTAAATGTATTATGTCAGTGTATTCATAAATAAATGTATTATTATTAATGATTATTATTATTTAGATTTTGCGCCAAAATGTACGCCTAGAACAGGTGCTATAACATATTAGTACATCTGCCCCTAAGTAACTATGAAAGGATTCCGTGGGTGTGAGAGAAATGGCATCAAGCCTACTACCTTACTGTGTCGTCCGGGATCTAATGTCAGCCCTTGGTGGGCGAGTTCTGGACGAGGCCCAGAAGAGGGTCTGAGTGCCAGGAAAGCGCCTGTGCTGGCTCGCCATAGGCGCCTGATGCCGACCTCTGTCATCAGTCCTGCTGGCACCCTTTTAAGTGTGAACACAGTCTGTCGAACTGTCAGCCTCCCTTACTGAAACTCTACACTTCAGGAACTTCAGTTGTGAATGTGACTGATACTCACTGGCGCTAGTTTTGCATTGGGTCAGATGAGAGGTCTTATGATGGTGATAATTATAAAATTGATGATTGATTGATGTTTTTTATGATGTTGAGTTTATACACTACCTCTGGGGCAATAGGTGGTGCAGTGGTTTGAGCCTCACACCCTTAACTGAAAGGTCACCAGGTCTAACCCTGGTCCAAACTAGTCTCAGGACACCAGACAATCGGAGCTCTCCGCCTATCCGTCTGGAGATTTCTGCAGTCAAGATAGTCGCTAGACCAGCGGCAAGAATAACCGCTAACAAACCTACCTGTACACTTACTGCTTTGGATTGGTTCAAACCTGAACAAACCTACGCACTAAAGACTTTGGATTGGTTCAAACCTACGCACTAAAGACTTTGGATTGGTTCAAACCTACGCACTAAAGACTTTGGATTGGTTCTGCAATGCAGGTTTGTTTCTACCCACCTTAGGCGATGGAATTTGAATGAATCAGTTTCCTGTTGAGAAAAGCATTGAAGCAAACACGTGAGTCTAGGTCCAAACCAGACAAGGCCACTTAACTGGTGCCCGGAGGGTTGCCTCCTGTACAGTTGTGCCCTTGACCAAGGCACAACTCCCCTACCTTGACCATAGTAGCCTAGTCTGATTGCTGTGGGGATACTGTAGCCTACATGTCACACTATCTCTGCAGTGTGGCTCAATGTCAGGCTATCTCTCTCAAGTAATATCGTGTGACGGCACCAAGGCACACACTGGTGCCCTCTCCGGCGCTGAAATGCGCGGCACTCGCCACCTGTTCTCAGATGAAGCGCTGAGAACGACTTGCCGTGACGGCTATAGGCATGTCGCGTTAATGGCACGAGCGCCGCTTTAATGTCGGGCCAACTGTCCCAGCGAGCCACACCAGGTGTGAAGTGATAGCAGGTAAGAGTGGGAATAAACAGCACGTCAAATGAGAGTGGACTTATCGGAACGCTCGGCATCCCGTCATAGACAAGGCCCTCTGTCACGAGATACAGTCTTGATTACGCCTTTTGAGCGGGCTGAGTGATCTACCGTCCGGAAAGCCTGCCAGCCGTGGCCGTGCGCGACACCCGTCCTCCCTGGTTTCCATCCCCGGCCACGCAGCAGGTGCAGGGATGTATTTTTTTAATTTATTTTTGTGTGTTGTCTGTAAGCCGACACACCATGAAGAGGGAATGCCGAGTTATGCATTTGTTTTTGTTTTTTACCATGTCTGACTGTGGACTCTCACGCGCACACGCGGAGGTCAGACGGTCATCTGGTGTTTCCCTGTAGGCGGCCCTTCCTGTCATTTCCTCCTGAACAGGATCACAAATCGCTTCTGTTCCGTTTTTGGCCGTAATCCTCAGGCAGCATAATTACTCCACCACAGAGAACACACAGGTCCAAGGTATTACAATAGTAAGAACATGAGACCCAGAAAAGACCCTTCCTCAGTTCAATTTATGGAATGGAGTTAGAATGGGCATTGAGCACCTCCAGAATTTAATTCACAGAAATTCAACCCATTAGTTTTTTAGTTTTATTTAAAAGATTTATTTGGCAGGGACAATACACACCAATACATATTTTACAGTAGTCCACACGTCAATGTGTCAGTTAGCTTAGAGGCTAATTTACTCCTGTAGTCCCCAGGAACAGGTCAACAACATAACAATTACAGTACAATCCCCAGGCATATGTCAACAATATAACAATTGCAATACATGTTAAAAAGTTGTACAAAAAACATGAAATATTAACAGTACAGCAGTTCTTCTAGATGTGCCTATAGATTCTTCCCCAAGACATATTACACTTATTACAACACACAATGTTCTGATTCAATATCGTTGAAATCTCAGTTCCCATTCCATCTCAAAATCTTAATTCAATTTAGTTTTGTCCTCGCCCCTGCCTTGACGTAGTTCATCACTAGTTTGAAAAACCAGATGCAATGGAAAGCAGGCTTGTGACGAGAAGACAAGTCAGTATTCCAGTTCAGGGACCTGTGTCACAGTCAATACAAGTAGCCTACCTGGACGTCAACTACAAATGTATGGGAGCAGCTCCTGGCAAACATGGGACACCCCTACTTCTGGTAAGCAGAGCAATACACACACACACACACTCACAGTCTCACGTGTACAGAGCGGAATGTATGCACATCACGAGCACGCTCAAACAAGCATGATGTTAAAAGAAGAAGACAGCACATGGAAATGCATCAACACGGGCACATGGTATGATGTCATCGTACTGGCTATGTTGCAGGATGACCTCAGAGGAATCTCCTGGCCAGGAAGAAGACCACATCTCCTCATCCTCAGGTGTTCTAAGGGATCCATCAAACTTCACATTGCAGATGTAGGCTACTGTACTTCATACCCAAACTGTTTTGTGTGGTACAGCCTGTTAAACTGTAAGACAGCCTGCATTAACATGTTCTTAAAGGAGTTAACATGGTGGTTGAATGTGACACAGACACTTGCCAGTTGTCTTTTGGCATCAACAAAACATGTGCATCTTTTGTTTTGTATTATTCAGTCATTTAAACATATTTTAAAACATATTTTTTCTGAGCCTAAATTTCCCACTGTAAAAGTTCACCCAGACTGTCTGGGCGTGGTAATGAGAACTGTCATTTAGCTCTGATTGGCAGAACATGTCCCCACTTTCCACACATTGTAGTTTGTTTTGTCAACCTGACCAAGATTTGAGTTCTGGTTATGGGCCTTTGATTACATTTAAACATTCCAAAAGGAAAACACAAACTGGTTGAATGTGTATGTTGTTAGATATTCCATAAGGATTATTGACATGCAAAGGCTGTTCTACCCCAACACTCACTCACTCACTCACTCACTCACTCACTCACTCACTCACTCACTCAGCGAGTATAGAAACAACATTACAATAAGGACTCTCTTTCAGAAAACTGCTACATTTGTTTGACTTTGGCTTGTCGCAGCTTGACCCCTAACAGATCCAGTCTGACTGTACGCACCAGCAGTGCTATACCCTACTTTTACCAGAAGATGCTGCCATTGTTTAGGAGAAATGTGAATCTTTAGTGTTCTTGTGAGGGGGTGTTCTAGAAAGGGAGATTGAGGAATCCAGAATTTCAGCTAACCCGACGTTCTATGTCAGAATTGATACATCAGTTTTAGTTAGGGCACCTCAAGAATGACTTCAGTTATTAAAGCAACGGGTGTAACCGTTCACACGCTGACGGGCTAGAGAGAGGAAACACTGTTACCTCCTTCACCAGAGTAATGACCTTACAGTGTTGGGAGTAACTGATTACAAAGTAGCAAATTACTGTAATCAGATTACTTTTCCCCAGTAACTTGTAATGTAAGGGATTACATTTGAATTTTCAGTAATCAAATTACAGTTACTGACCTAATACAATTGTGATTGCTTTTGAGTTACTTATGCACGTGCCTGCTCCCTTTCATTCGGTTGATATGCGCATGCGGTCGTGGCTGAACTGACTGATTATGTCATCAGGGTTGCGGTGTGCCAAGAGTGCTGGTATAGGATGAGATTTTCTTGTCTGTATTATGATATCAGATGCAAAACTGATCTTCGATCAGCACTTCTATGATTTGGGTAAGAAATGATCTGGTTTTAGAAAGTAACTAATTAATAATCTCATTACTTTTCACAGAGAGTAATCAGTAAAGTAATCCGATTACAATTTAGAGAAAGTAATGAGTAACTGTAGTTGATCACTGGTCATTTATCCTGCCAGAGGTCAAACGTGAAGGGTTCATCGGTCGTAGTTCCTGATCCATCTTCACTCCTCCCTCAGGAACCTCAACGTTCAGAGCAGAACCAGGACGCTGCAGATAGAGCCTGATAAGGTATTATTCCTGCTCAGAGCGCAGTCCCTGCTTAATAACCCCTCTCTCTGCAGACAGCCAGCTGGCATCTGCTCCACACACACACACACACACACACACACACACACACACACACACACAGCTGCTGTGTGAGCACTGCTATCCACGATGACCCCTCAAATTGTCTATTCAGTCCTATTTTCTTTCTTAGACGTCAGAGCTGAAACCTAATTTTCCCCTCGGTTGAGATGGTGTCATGCCGTGTCTTTGGGGCCACTGAAGATCTGACCCTCTTAATGTTTCAAACTAAAACAGCAGGGAAACATCACGGTGAAGCAGGTTGAGTCCCTGGCCGCCTGGCCGATACAGGAAATTAATAGAAATTCAATCAATCTCTTAGAATTGCCATGTGTTTCCAATTGATATCCAAATGATATTCCAAATGCTGATTGGATTCACTAATGTTTTAAGCTATCTGAACAAATACACTATGGTAAGTATTGGGTTTAACATGGTGTGGAATTAGGCTGCAGTTGAGTCACCTCTCCCTAGCGGCAGACCCAATCTTCCCGTCAGTCACCCCGTCCTCCACAGCTTTTACTGACAACCAACAGAGCTCCCTCACCCCCCAACAGAGCTCCCTCAACCCCCCAACAGAGCTCCCTCACACCCCAACAGAGCTCCCTCAACCCCCCAACAGAGCTCCCTCAACCCCCCAACAGAGCTCCCTCAACCCCCCAACAGAGCTCTCTCAACCCCCCAACAGCGCTCCCTCACACCCCAACAGAACCCCCTCACCCCCCAACATAGCTCCCTCACCCCCCAACAGAACCCCCTCACCCCCCAACAGAGCTCCCTCAATCCGAATAAATAGAGTGTCCCCTCTTGGCATTCCATACTCTTTGACGGAACTAATCTGTGGAGGGACTACTGCCTCTTGTGGTGCGAACAGAGAGATGCGGGCCAATATTTACCGGAATGACGGACGGAGGGAGGGAGTAAGGGTGGGATAACTGACTAAGCCATTTCTAGGAGTGTGGCCAGCCCTGCCCAAAAACTCATTTAGGTAATACACTTTGCCATTTGTGTAATAAAAACCTCTGTGAAGTGAGCATTAACGTGGAAGTAAATGGCACCTTGTGTGCCAGATATGTTACTGACAGTTCACCACAACGAGAGCTTCTGGGAACTCAGATTACCCCCCCTCCCCTCCCCCCCACCAGAGTCCAACAGAGCCCCCCCCCCCCCGGCTGTCTTATCAGTGGGCCGTGCGGGGGGCAGGCATCGCATGCCTTCAGGCCGGCCTCATCACCCCCAGAGAACCAGAGCTGGTTGAATAACACTGGAGCAAACCTGGAACATTCACACTGATATGCGGTACCTCTGGCACCACAGACACGTGTGTGTGTGTGTGTGTGTGTGTGTGTGTGTGTGTGTGTGTGTGTGTGCGTGCATAAGTTGTTATTGCAGTTTTTTAATGGGAATGTCAACCTGTGTAAATATGGCTATCTGTGAGGGTAATACAGGGTGGAGGGGGGTGATAGTGGTGCTATGTTGGGAGAGATAACAACAGATTTTTGTGGCACAGAGTGGTTGGGGGGGGGGGGGGGGGTAAGAGGGTGTCGGGGGATGTGGCATCCGTTCTGTATCAGTGGTGTGTGTGTTTGTGTGAGGTCCATTTTGTTGCCTGGTGCCTCTCTCTGAGAAAGTGTGTGTGTGTGTGTGTGTCTCTCACACTTCATGTCAGTGCCCCTCTCTCAGTGACAACACAGGCTCGCCTGTTTTTATCTGGGACCCCGAGGCCAACCTTGATCCCTGCCGTGTAAAACACTGCTTCGCTCCGTACATCATACCACCCTGAGAGAGGACATAATCCTATTTTTGACAAAACAACACACACATGTAAACACACGCGCACACACACACGCTCCAGAATCCCCCTTGCGCTTCACAGACACACACGCACACACATGCACACACACACGCCAGCCATGAGGGGAGATGGTGTGAACGGGGTAGCATGTCTACCAGCGTGTAGGGATTAGAGTTGAGATGGCGTGATGCCAGACCGTGGGATCATCCCTCTTCCCTCAGGACACGGTGCTGCGTGACAAACCGCCCCCCCTGACAGATCCTGCTTCCCTCAGGACATGGTGCTGCGTGCGAAACTGCCCCCCTGACAGACCCTGCTTCCCTCAGGACATGGTACTGCGTGTGAAACCGTCCCCCCCCCCCCCCCGGCAGATCCTGCGTCCCTCAGAACACGGTGCTGCGTGCAAAACCTCCCCCCTGACAGATCCTGCTTCCCTCAGGACATGGTGCTGTGTGTGAAACTGCCCCCCTCCCGGCAGATCCTGCTTCCCTCAGGACACGGTGCTGCGTACGAAACCGCCCCCCTGACAGATCCTGCTTCCCTCACCACACGGTGCTACATGCGACACGCCCTTCCACCCCCCCCCCCCCCCCAGTGACACACACCCCCCCGACAGATCCTGCTCCACGTCGCTATCTGGCAAAAGAGGTGCTAAATGGTCGCCATGCCTACGCCGGTGTGTAAACAGTTTGTCTCCAAGGTCACCTATTTTGTACCCATGCCAACGACCCCCTCCAGACCGGGTCTCCTGCGTGAAACTGTCACATGGACTCAACAGAGGGGTTTCCAGTCACATGGTGTGTGTGTGTGTGTGTGTGTGTGTGTGTGTGTGTGTGTGTGTGTGTGTGTGTGTGTGTTAGTAGCAGTGTGTGAAGACTCCTGATTTACGCAACCATATATCTACGATATGACAACAAGCAGATATACTAGGCATGTCCGCTTTCTGGCAGTACACAAACAAATGGTGTCATGCAAATAATAATTCCCCTACGGCATACATCAGGCCATATATGCTCTTAAAAATGCACAGCCTAAATAAAATCTCGCACATTTTGTAGATATCTTCACATGCTTCCATCCTCTTGCGATGGGCCTGGTTCCATTCCAATAGCGAGGACTTCTCTCCTTCCCTTGTCGTTGGCAGAGTCGCGGCTATGCAGCTGTTCCGTTCTCAGCACCATGTGGTAAGGAGCCCGAGAGCCAGATAACTCCCTCCCTGTCCCTGGCGACAACTGGGGACGGCTAAACAAGACTGCTCTGTCAAAGATGGCACTGCCAGGAACGGCACCTGGGGGCCAGAGAGTGAGAGTCTCCTCAAATTCTCACTTCCTCAAAGGATCTGGCTGTAAACGCCTTGACCTTCTGATGTTGTTCGATGTTTCTCAATGCAAAAGTCGACACAAAGACTGACCATTCATATAGTCTTTCCAGGATTTAGAGGAAAAAAAACAATGACGTTGCACCAAAACCAGCTTTGTTTTACTGAAAGTATAATGGATGTATTTGATGTCACCCCCACACAATCAAGTCATTGTGACTCAAAAACCCACTGTCAAAACAAAAAGAAAAATGGCTGACAAATGCTGTGGCTGCCAGAGAACTTCCTGATACTGAGAAGCAATAAATAAATAAAAAACAGCCTCTACTTCCACAGCCTCCCACCCCAACACCCCTATCACCCAGAGCAAGCGATAGAAGGATACAGCCAGCTGATTAAAGTAATGTTAAACTGGTTCTGGGGGTCTCTTGGGAGCAGCTAAACCCATTCCGACCCTGTTAGCTCCCCACGCTCTGGTCTCAAACAGCTGGTCCCGGCATTCCGGCCTGTTCCCCTGGGCCGGTTGGAATCCGCTGCTGAGGTAGAGCCATAGGGCAGGCCTGGGGCCAGAGGCCTTACTCAGCACACCCCCCCCACCGGCTGGCTGGGCCCGGGGCTGCTGGGAGAACGCTGTGGCCTATCAGGTCTATCACAGCGGTGACTGTGGCCTATCAGGTCTATCACAGCGGTGACTGTGGCCTATCAGGTCTATCACAGCAGTGACTGTGGCCTATCAGGTCTATCACAGCGGCGACTGGCGCACTTCCTATCTTGCTTCCTGTCTCTGGAGAAGCGACAGCGTCAGGCTACCTGATTGTAGATCACTTTATCAACAGGGGGGTTAGGGAATGGTAAATGTCAGTGGATAAACAGTGGTGTGTGTGTGTGTGTGTGTGTGTGTGTTACAGGTTTTTACCATACATCCAAATATCAACCTTTCCTCTAACCTCTTAGCAATGGTTGACTCATTAATTACCACTAAAAACTAAGCCTTCAATGGTATGAAAAGACAAAACTATTCTACATACATACATCAGGTAGGTACACCATTGATCTGCACTGTACTAACCCAATGGAGAAATGGCCACATTCATCACTGAGGTCAGCAGGATGTCTCCTTAGTCTAGCTTTGTTTTGGGCAGACATGTCTGGTTGTACATCTCCACCGAGGAGACATGTGTAGCTCTCCTCCACAGCTCACAGACACTAGAACATCCTCCGTCCTCCCTTTGGAACATTTAGGAACAGACTAGAACATGTCCTCCCTTTGGAACCTTTAGGAACAGACTAGAACATGTCCTCCCTTTGGAACCTTTAGGTGTGTGTGTGCAGAGTCCACAGCCTACCCCCTGTGGTGCAGGCCTGGGCCTACCTCTCTCTCTCTCTCTCTCTCTCTCTCTCTCTCTCGCACACACACACAAACACAAACATCACCAGTGGAGTGTGACCACAGCTCTGGTCCTTGCTGGGACTCAGTGATCTGTGGAGCAGAACAGTTCCTATAGCGACTGAACAGTTCCTATAGCGACTGAACAGTTCCTATAGCGACTGAACAGTTCCTATAGCGACTGGTACTGTAAAAGGTGAGGCTGTGCAGTCTCAGTGTTTGCTCAGCAAACAAACAAAAATGGCCGAATCCTGTCCAAAAGTAGTTCTGCTTTCTATATGGGACATACTTTCTATTCTTCTTGGTGGGCTGATAAAAGTCCTTCAAAGTGTAATGCGGTTGGTAATGGGAAGTTAATATGTTTGGAACCATCTCGACTTGATTGCACCCTAAAAGTAACCCCAAGAGGTCAGCATTAGCGTGCCTGAGGCATCATTAGACGTGTGTTTAACTGAGCTTCAGGCTAACAACTGGCTGGGGCCTGCATATTATCAACCTATCAATCAGGCCATGGTGGAGACAGTGATATGAAGACCTCTGGGCCCTTTCTCCTTCTACTTGGGGATTAATTCTTGCATTAACAGTGACAGCTGACATGTGGGGGGCTTGTGGGGGGGGGTCATGACAGGGAAACAAACAAGACATGGCTGCCCCCCCAAACACACACACACACACAAGAGCCCTGCTCCTCTTAATCCATCTCTGTTTCCTGCTGACAGATGGGATAACGTGGAACTACAAGCCCAGGCTCTGGCGCCAACCCGTTTTATTGCCCGCTGGGTGCGCTTGTAATCTCCTCAGGGTTGGCAGCGGGGTGTGTGTGTGTGTGTTTGTGTGTGTGTGTGTGTAGGGGGGGCACGACGAAGGCCAGCGGTCTGGGGTCGGGCTACCACCTCAGAACCACTTGACCAGTCCCATGGGGGTCTGGAGCTATGCTAGCTAAACCAGGGCCTAGCATTATGCTCGCACGGAACACTGAGAGAGTCCAGCGTGTTTTTTTTACTGAACCCACACACAAATGTTTGTTGTACTACAGGAAAGGGCACCAAAACAGAAAAGCAAAGTCAAAGTCATTTATAGAGCACATGTTCATACAAGCAAATGTAGCACACAGTGCTTTGCAGAATAAGAAAAGATAAATAAAAACATGGTTCATAGTAAATGGTACACAAAACAAGAAAACAAGACAAGATAATATATGAAAAAAAGAGAATAGGAAGTTTTAAAGAAACAGTGAAAAAGATTAATATCAAGAAGATTTAATTATAACACAAGTACAGCTATATGATAAAAGTAAAAGTTCCTGCTTAAAAGTTCCCACAGTTTTAGCCAGTCTTAGGTTTATTGCCAAGGTATTCCAGAGGCTGGGAGCATAAAAGCTGAGGGCTACCTCCCTGTGTCTCCTGGTCCTGACTCCAGCAACCGTTAAAGGTTCAGTGTCAGAGGACCTCAGGGACCTACAGTACTCGGTGTGTATCTTAAAAACATGTCTGACATGTATTCAGCTGCATGACTGGAGTGCTTTATAAACTAATAGAATAATCTTAAAATCTAAAACAGACAAGTGACCAGAGTAGTGATTGTAGGGTTCATGGTAGGGTAGATTGGTGTGATGTGTGCCCTCCTTCTGGTCTGAGTGAGGACTCGTGCTGCAGCATTTTGAAGTTGACTTATATCTTTCTTTGGTACACCAGACCTGCTGTCTACTACTTGTGGGCAGCCTGTGGGCGGCTGTGGCTCAAGAGGTAGAGCAAGTCGTCCAATGACTGCAGGGTCAGCGATTTGACTGCTGGCTCCTCCTGTCCACATCTCAAAGTGTCCTCGAGCAAAACATTGAACCTTGAATCGCTCCCAATGAGCAGGCTAGCAGCTGCTGGGCGAATGGGTGAATGAGAGGCCGTGTAGGAGCCTAGTCCATTTACCATTTTTACCATTTATTCCAGTTAGCATCTAACCTGACGTGCCAGATGGTTTACTTTGCATAACCATCTGGGAACTCTCCATTGGAAACTGTCTGGAAAAGGGCAGGCACCAAATATACTTGGCATGTGATTGGATGAGGAAAAAGGAGAATTCACACACTGTAGTCTTGGAGAAGTGTCGGTAACGGGTGAAATATACTGGAAAAAGAAATGAAACCGTGCACTCAAGCTGTCGATGCTGGGTGATTTAACAGGCAACGTTTCAGCCTAGTGGCCTTTGTCAAAGTCTTGTTTGCTTGCTTGGTTTCATTACTTTTTCCAGGTGATTGGATGAACCATCAGAAAAAAATCTAAGAAGTTCACACGCTAACTTCAACTGCTCCTAGCGGTCATAAACCCGCCCAGTGTAGCTGTTTGTATTTCAAATTCCTCAGAACCAATTCTGATTGGCGAGATTGTTTTCCGATCGGGCTAAAAAAATGTCTCTATCATGAGCTTGCGACATCAGAATGGTCTCATGAGGCTAGTTAGCATCTATGCTAACTAGCATCTCTGCTAACTGGCTACTATAACCTAGCATATTTGCAAGTTTGTTAGCCACCTTTCATCTTGGACTCAGCCAGCAGTATCCCCCTCCTAACCACCCCCCCAACCCATTTTCCTTCTCAGCCACCATATGCAGTGGTGCTAAATGAGCAGAATGCCAGGCGGGTGAGACTGCCCCCCCCCACATCGCCCCTCCCCCAGACTCTCTCTGTGTTGTTATGCCAGGAGAGCGAGTGCCATTTGCTGCTCTCACTGGAGGGCAGAGGAGGGGATGTCTGTTCTGTGAGGACCCTGCCCCGCGTGCCAACTCTGACTCTGAGCCCCCCAACACACACACACACAAACACACACACCCCACGCTCTACGGTAGCGTGCGAGTGGGATTATGGGTAATGCAATAAAGCGAGGCAGGGGCTGCTCAGTGGACGCGGTCGTCCTCGGCCTCCTGGTCTGTGAAAGCAGAGACTGAGTTGTTGTGTGTGGAACTGATACTAGTAGAGGAGGAGGGGGGGGTGTGAAGGCTAGAAGTGAGGAGGGGGTGCATTGTGGGAGTGTAGCAGCGATGAGTAATGTTTAGTTGACATTGAGATGCTTGTTTTGGTCTAGAAAGAACAGGGCGCTGGGGGGGTGGGGGGTACAAAAGCTCCTAAGCTGGAGGGTGTCCAAGCACGCAGGCTGAATGTCAGACAGTAGGAGCTAGAAAAGGACATCTCATATGGAACCACGAGCACCGAGACATCTGGACTATGCCCACGGTCGGCATCATTAAACTGATACCTCAACTTAATGAGTGCGGCCGGTCAAGGACTGAACAAGAACAGGTTTGTGAGGGGGGACTCGCCAGGCCCGAGAGGAAGCACGCTTTGTTGGTTGCGAACCTCAAGGATAGCAACACAGTACTTGACTGTTCAAGGGCATGAGGAAAAGAAGACATAATAAACGTCACAGTGCAATAAAACTGCTACAAAAAACTGTGGCATTCTACTGGCTTCTTATTGATGGCTACTCTAGGAATGGTACAGGTACATGTAAATATGCTATTATACTTCTTCCTTTTTCTTCTTCTATCCTTGTTTGACAAAATACAGACAGGCTCTATTAATGTGGGTGATATTGGCATTGGGTGCCAAGGGTGATTTGGTCTCGCTTCAGATCATATTGACAACTACTGAATTGTACATATATACTTGTTGTAGATGCTTTTTTTTTTTTTTTACAATATACAATAATGTTGTAACAATAATGCTACGGTATCTCTAGGATACAAGTGATGCGTCTCCTGTTTTTGTAAAGACACATAACCTTTGTTGGAATGTTCCAGTGTTTTTATTTTGATTTGCACCCCCTGTCCGACCATTCCCTCTGTGGCTATTGCGTGCTCTCAAGACTTCCCCCTGATTTGTACTTTTAACCAATGGGGTAACACAATAGCATATTTTTATCTCTCCTCAGGGAGAGTGCACTGCAGTGGTTTTTGAGAGGGGAGCACACAGAATTAGGTTCTTAGCCGATGTCACAGGCATAAGGACAAGTGGACTTACAGTGACTGGGGAAGCAAGAATCCATTTAAAAATCAACTTTTTAAAATCCTGTTTGAGCACTGCAAAGAAGGAAGTGACTTTAAATTATTGCCATATAATGAGAATATGGGTATGGCAAAAATGTTGTTTACAACAAGCTTTAAAAAAAAAACGTCTTTATTTATTTAAACACATTCAGGGGGGAATGTAAACAGGAAGAAAAGAAAATAGATGAGTCGATGAATAAATTGGATGAGAAAACCCAGCCAAAAACAATACAGATTACTATTTACATGGTCCCCAGCATAGGAATGGAAATTTTGATTAATCCCTACAAAATGGTGGTCAGGTTCATCCAAATTCAGATCCTTCTGCTTTCGATTGGTGGTCAGCTAGTATTTCACCCCCATAAGCATACCTTTCAAACAGTCTTGCTAACTCTGGACTTTCTCAGCTATTATCCCGGGTCAGATGATTCAGGACTGAGGAACTTTTACGAGTCAGCCATTACAAACAGCCATAAAGCTCTGATAAACATGTGTTGTAAACACACTGTCGGGACAGAGTGATACAGAGCGCTGAAAAGCAGCTTATACAAAACTGCTGAGGTAAAAAGTGTGAGGCTGGGGCCATGTGTGCCTAATTTAGCTATTAAAACAGAAAAATAGTGCTGCCCTGGTCAGTATGCACTGTATCTTTTCCTTGTCCCGTTTTTCCCAATAACTCAGCATTCTTCCCGAGCCGGGCTGGGGTGGTGGGGAGAAACCACATCCTCTTGGCGGTGTTTCTTCTGGAGCCACACCTGGGAGGGAGACCTATCACCTCTCCCTCGTCTTATCCCTGCTCAGACCCTGCATGGCTGCCAGCAAGACGGGGGTTGGACAACATTACATTCCCCAGTGCAATTATGTGCAAATGTAACACACTCATGTACAACATTTCAATGTATCAGTTCCTCTGGATATAACGTACAGTGGGGGTGGAAGCATAAAACACAGGCACGTTAGTAAGATACTCGCAGGACTCAAACTTGCAGGCACTCACAGACTTGCCCAGGCCTATGATTGACTATGTTAGAAGTTGGTCTGCCGTTGTAATGGGATTGTGCAAGCCACATCGTAGCGGTCCAGACCCTTTCATTTGAGGTCAACCCAACCAGAGAGAGCAGGACACCAATGTAGTAAGGCCAAATGAAAACACCGCTCATACTGTAACTGCCTTCTCCTACAAACTGCTAATCCTATCTGATCAAGTGTCTTGCATAACACTGAGGTGACCGTGCGGCTCTCGAGTAAGATTCGATTCCAGGAAGTAGAGAACCGGGGGGGGGGATAAAAGTCGCCTGCGCCCGAAATTGCACGCCATATCTCAACACTGTTCCAGCTATATAACCGCTAACCGTCACAGCTCCAGAAAAGAAAACGGTCTCTGTCGGGGGACATGAACGGAAGGCCGGGTGTTTTTGCGGGAGTGAGGAGCCAGTCTGTGTAACGGAGACCTTAATCAGAACCAGCCTCCATTAGATCCATAAAGGCAGCTCGGAGAGTGGCGAGTCTAGGCCGAGCGTCCTGTAATACAGCGCAGATGGAGATGGGGAGAGAGGCGGAGAGGTACTGAAAGACTAGACCAGCTCCGGAGCCCGACGGCCGGCCTTGCCAGCCGGCACTAAAGCGAGCGCTGGAAGCCGCAAACGTTGGCACACGCCTCTACTTTGGGATTCCTGGGGTTCCAGACAATCACATTGGCTCTTCTCATTGCTGACTCTGCTCCCCACTCCACTCTAGCTTGTTTTCGCTGCATAATCTCCATGTTAGTCAGGTAGGCCTATGGGATAGGCCAATGATGTGGTTGTTGTCTATTTTTGGGGACGTCTGAAACTGTGTCTCGCAGCAGAAAAGCTCCCATGGATTTTGAAGTGGTGCAGCCGCTTCTATACATAACATGTGTGTCCGTGCGTGTGTCCGTACGTAGCATGAGATTTAGACCAATCAGGAGTCGCCACTATGGTTGGACACCAGCTCTAGAGGGCGGGAATGAAGAAAGCATGGCCTGCTTCAGACAGGGGTAAAAGGGGTAAAAATGTCACAGCTTAGATACTGTATATACAGTATACCGTAGGAATCCTGGTTACCAGATGAACATTTTGATATATAATATCCGTGTGGCTTAAAAACTGTAGGAGTAGTGAGAAGTTAGAAAATGGGTATGAATTTGAAGTTGCCAACTACCACTAGAGTGAAGGTCTACATTCTGCCGTTTGTGTGAATGGGGTGGGCATGGGCATGATTTTCAAATAACACTGAATATTTACTGAACTATAAATAGCAATGCTTAGATATTTGAATGTGAGTGAAAGCATAACAATCTGAATATGTCGGTGTATAATATGTGAAAATACCGTGGAAATTGTAGGAGTAGCAGCAGTTTGCAAAATGTGTGGACATCACCAACTGCCACCACTGTAACAACTAAACATTCCATAATTCATTTCAATGGGACAAAACTATAAATAAAACAGCCGCCTTCTAAACGTGATGACATATGTCTGTTCATAGCATGAGATTTAGACCAATCAGGAGTCACCAATACCGCTGCACTCCAGCACTAGAGGGCAGTTGAGATGCTCAAAAATCTGCACCACTTACTTCACCACCTGGGTGTGATTTTTCCATGCATCTTGATCTAAACATAATGGATACATCTATGAGTTTCCATGTTTTGTGTGTGTGTATTTTTGTGCATAGTTCTATCCTCAATACCTTGTGAAAAAGGGAGTTTGTCCATACATCCTGATTATGCTCAATGGCTTCAGAGGGTAGAATCACTGACCACAGCATGTGATGTGGAATTGTTCTTTGTAGGGGGTCTATCTGTCTCCAAAACGCAGCGCTGTCGTAGCCTAATGAGTGTTAGCGGCGTCGGCGGCCACGGGAAAACAATGGGCACATTCTATCAACCACGGCCCTCCAGAAGGAGAGCGCAAACCAGAGAAGAAGAAAAAGACAAAGGTAAGCAAAAATAAGGCGGAGGTTTTTTTTTCACACCGCCAGCCTCTTTGTGGCCCTGGTGTTCTAGGGCCCCGGAGCCCCTCGTGTTTCACCCCACAACTCTGCGCTCTGCTCCGGGGGAAACGCAAACCTCCCCTCCCCTCCCCTCCCCTCCCCTCCCGCTCCTCCACTTTCCCTTCATTTCATTAGAGGCTGATAAGAAAAATAAGCATGGCATGAACAGATCCTTGGCTCCCGTAACAGGAGGCCTGCAGCCATATGGAGCCCTGTTTAAGATAAATATGCAGCGACTGTTGCTCTGTAAAATAATCTCTGCTTCTCCTTCACACGCCGGATTAACAGTGGGCTCCACAAACACAGGGACCCGACAGGCCAGATGCCTAATTTGGGCCTCAACCCGAGCACGCCACTCTCTCAACCTGAGCACGCCACTCTCTCAACCTGAGCACGCCACTCTCTCTCCCCCCAGTTTCCTCTCCTGTATAATTTCGGCCCTCCTTTATTCCCTGCAGGAAGACCTACTGGTTTTTACATTTAGTTCTGTGTGTCACCCATTCGTTTCGGGCCCATAGTGAGACAGGCGCCATTTTAACCAGCTATGCCAATGAAAAGCTAGCTCTTCGTTGGCACGGATGGATGGTGTTTATACTGGGAGACTTGGGTTCGAATCGCACAGTGGAATCCCAACAACTCGCTACTTACTCTGAACTCACAAAGACTCTTGTTTCACTCGGTTACATGTGGAAATGTGTCTCCTATCTGAAATGCAGAGCTCAAAATCATGAGGAATGATTTCAGTGCTTACCTCAAGACGCTGCATGGTTTGAGTTCCAGAAGATTATACAAAATAATTCAGAATCAATGGATTATACAAAAAACCTCTATCAGCATATTTCCCTCCGCAAACTTCCACTTTTCCCACAACATTACAAGCAGCAGGAAACAAGCAAAACAGACCCTGGATCTAATTAAGATGCCACAAACTATGCCCTACACTTTGTCGAACAAATTACTGACTGAGAAACTTTTTTTTTTGGCTGATTACATTTTTGGGTCACAATAAAGAGTGGGAAGGGACCCAGACTGTATATAATTGTGTTACCCCCCAGTATGATTATTTTTATTTGCAAGTGCATCTTAAAGAATAATAGATATTTTCATGACTTGAGATGTCATGTAATTTCAGGGTTCTGGTGAGAAATGTTATTCTTGTGGGTAAAAGTTTCCGTTTTTCACAGTATGTTCATTGAGAACAGACTGAGGTAGGCTTCCAGTGATCTTGTCTTTACTGGATGATTGACAATCTTGGGGGGAAAAATGCAGCTTTTACCCTCAAGAATAACATTTCTCACCAGCACCCTGAAATTACATGACATCACAAAATGCAGACTACATCTTGAACGTTTTAATCACCTGCCCCATTATCCTCATAATGGTGGAAAATCTCAACGAACTCTTCAAGATGGCTGCTCACTTTGAGACACCTTAATTTCCTTTATGTGCTTCTTCCTGGACCGGACGCCGGCCAAAAGCTGTCTGGCCGAGTGGCGGGCAGTAAAGCGGGCGCGGGGCGTTGCTAAGGTGTTAAACGGTCACGCTCGTCTCATCCCGTCTGGTGGGAGGGACGCCAACGCCGGTCTGGCCTCGGCGCTCCGGGGGACGCCACGCCGGGCGCCAGGGAAACGGGTCCGGAGTCGGTGCGAGTCGAACTAATGGGCTACATGTGGCCTAACGGGGCTGACTTTTACTACCACACGCCAGTGGAACGTCTGGGCTCACTAATAAGGGGAACACTGACAACACCCCCCCCCCCCCCGCCACCATGGGAAGTTCTGTTAATGAGTTTCTGTTTTGTGCAAGCACAGGCCCAGACATACCTGTAATACTCTCACACAGCACTGACACTACAACTAATGAGGCCATGAACCACCAGGGAATCATGTTCGCTTCCTGTTGTTCATGTCCAGGTGGGTTATTGGCTGCTGGTAAATCTAAGATAACCCCCCTTCCACTTTTCAAATACCTGAGAACTCTAAATGGGCAAGACAATTATCTGCCGTTATCCCTAAAATGACATGTTGGTGTTTAATGAAATTAAGGATTGCAGGACTATCTAATCCTGAACTGTAAACTTGACTAAATCTAACTAAAGTGTCATGAGGAAGAGGGGGTATCCAGCATAGATTAACCCTAATAATAGATTGAATGTTCTTACTTTAATACAAGGCTCAATCTGTGTCCAGGAAACTCTCTCTCTCTCTCTCTCTGTTCTCTGTGTAAATGTGCATGTCCTACAAGTCTCTCTGTTTCCTGGGTAGCTGGTCATGTCCTACAAGTTGCCAAAGTCAAAAGGTGCGGGACTCAATCCTCCGTTGTTGTCTGGCCTTCATAACATTTCACCCAGCACCGTTGACGTT
>NC_140234.1:22198973-22346473 GCF_949987555.1 Borostomias antarcticus
ACTAAAGCATCCTTTCCCTTTGGCATAGAATCAATACACCCTAGAATCAATAGACCCTCGCTGGCTAACGAGGGTCTCTCAGGGTCTTTCACACGTGTGTGGGGCTCTCTAGATAAGAGTCAGTTTTCGACATGTGGAGCACCACGGCCGGGGTCTTGTAGTGGCAGTGGGAGCTGCTACAGCTGACGCTGCCGCACGGCTTCCTGTTAGTCCTCACTGCTAACTTCCTGTTGCACAGGCCCTGCCAGGTCTGCAGCGTCTTGGAGCTCCACACCCACACGCCGCTGGTGATGCCCACCACCAGGGACATGAAGATCTTCAGCATGAACACGGCCACGGTGGGCACCGACACCGGCAGCGAGCAGTCTTCGTTGCGGCGCCCGGGGAGCGTGGCGCACTTGCCCTCCAGGGCGCGGAACCTCCAGTAGTCCATGTTCAGCCTCTCGTAGAAGTAGCAGATGATGACGCAGGTGGCGGGGACCGTGTACAGGATGGAGAAGACGCCGATCTTCACCATGAGCTTCTCCAGCTTCTCCGTGTTGGTGCCGCCCGTCTTCATGATCTTGCGGATGTGGAAGAGCGCCACGAAGCCCGTGAGGATGAAGGAGGTGCCGATGACCAGGTAGCAGGACAGCGGGACGAGGACGAAGCCTGTCAGCGCGTTGACGTCCATGCTGCCCACGTAGCACAGCCCCGTCAGCTCGTCGCCCGCCACCTTCCTCATGGTGAGGATGACGATGGTCTTCAGGGCCGGCACGCCCCAGGCGGCCATGTGGAAGTAGCTGCTGTGGGCCTCGATGGCCTCGTGGCCCCACTTCTTGCCGGCGGCCAGGAACCAGGTGAGGGTGAGGATGACCCACCAGATGGAGGAGGCCATGCCGAAGTAGTAGAGGATGAGGAAGACGATGGTGCATCCCGTGGACTCCAGCCCTTCCTGGATGACGTAGAGCTCGCCGTTCTCCCGGTCGCAGGCGATGTTCTCCGCCCCCGCCACCGAGCGGATGACGAAGGCCACGGAGTAGACGTTGTAGCACATGGAGAGGAAGATGATTGGCCTCTCCGGGTACTGGAAGCGCTGCGGGTCCAGCAGGAAGGTCAGGACGGTGAAGGCGGTGGAGACGAAGCAGAGCGTGGACCACACCACCATCCAGATGAAGGCGAAGTCCTTGTCCCGGCGGGACCAGAAGACGTCCACCGCCGAGGAGCAGCGCGGGGCGCACGACTGGCTCTTCTCCACGTACTGGAACTTCTCCGGGTTCTCACAGGAACCCGGGACGCTCCCCGGGCGCCCGCCGCTCCCGGCGCCGCCGCCGGGCTGCCTGGGCCTGGGCGGCACCGGGAGCATTCCCTCCCCCTTCCTGGTCTCCTGCTTGGTGTCGTTCTCGGGCGCCTCCATGCAGAGGGAGTTGGGGTCGTTCTTGGTGGGCAGCTTGGAGCAGTCCAGGGAGTCGGGCCAGCCGAAGCTGAACTTCTCCATGATGGGCGAGCACTTCTGCCGGGCCTGCTCGCACATGGGCCGACACGCGGGGATGGTGGTGGACACTTTGTCGGTGCACATGGGGACGTACAGGGAGCAGAGGAAGAACCGCAGGTGCACGTCACAGCCGTATTCCACTAGAGGGGCAAATTCGTTCAGCTTAATACTCGCCTCGGCCTGGCTTTCGTATCTCATGAAGTTGGGCATTCGGGTCATGTTATAGCCGATGCCCTGACACATTGGGATGGTGATGGGTTCACATTTTGCGGGTCTGCCCCTTTCAATATCGTAGGCTCCTATCTCTAGGCTGAAGCCGGCAGTCACAAGTTGGCACCATAATAAAATGGCAATCCTCAAATTAAAACTATCCATGTTGATCACAGGAAAGTTCATGTTCGCGTAGCCTGTCTTGTGCGGATAAATGAATAAAAACAAAGAGGTGAGTATTTCATCCCATGAGGAAAAAAATATTAAAAAGGAGCAAAACGGTAAGTAAACGGCCACACAATTCCAGAGTGATGAGTTGATGCCCAAAATATGCTTAAATGTCCTCACTGGCGATGAAAAAATATGGAGTCCGAGGGGGTGAGAAGTCAAAAACTAGTTCATCCTCGGTGCTGCCAGACTAATGCTTTTACCCTGGTCAGACCTGCACACCTCCGCAAAACGTGTTGTTTTCCTAGGAAACAGTATCCGAATTTCAGTAGGGAATGAAAATGTGCGTGTCGAAATCGGGTAGACTTTCGAACTGAAGAAAAAGTTCAAATGTTAACCGCATTGATGGCAAAAGGAGAGCCACGTATTTGAACGATATAATCGAAAAAGATTAATCTATTTCACCGGTAGCACGCATATCATAGCCTGCGTACAGGCTGTACCGTTGAACTGTTATTTGCCGTAGGCTAATAAACCTCAGATTTAAGTCCTTAGTTTTCGAAAGAGATGCGCTGTATCACAATCCTCGCACAATTTCTACCGCTTATATCCACATGGAACACACAACACGCGGGGAAATTCGTTCGTTTAGAAATAGTAGTCTGGTCCAGCTCTGCGCTGTTCCTTCCATGGCTTGGCTGAATGCATTATCGTTCTGCCTGCTCTCTACAGCTACTTAATAACGGGGCGGTAGTTGGGTGACGAACTTGTATCGCTCCGCCTCCGTAACTCATTCTGAAATCAAGCCTTTTTTCGTCTGCCCTACACCCTTACAGTACGAGCCCTGGGCCAAGGGAACTCGAGAGTTGACAAAAGCTGTCTTTGGTTGCTCACACTACGCGTGCATGATCACGCTGCCAGGTAAAATAGAGCCCTATCTATATCACACAATGACAGTGAAGGCCACATAAAACTGGTTGCCAAGTCGACTCTGAAGAAATATTCTATATTCCACTCCATGAAAGGACACAGCTCCTGGTGAGAGGGCAGGTGGACACTGAATGCCATTCAACACTAGGCCTCATCCATCATCATCTTGAAAATATCTTGCGTGCCTCACTGTAAGTAGGAGGCATTTGCCTATATTGATTTTGAATAGAAGTGATTGGTGGAAGAATTTTTACATTTCTATGCTGGAAATTCAAGATTTCTCACCGATATTGTGCCTTCATGAAACATAAATCACATTTGACAACATAGAGGACATTAGCATTCCAATGTGTCTGAAATATGAGGCAGCTGGCAAATGCAGTCTGAGGGAACATCTGAGAACATTTCAATTAAAGTAGAGCATGCACAACTCCTCCCGACTTCCCCACAGGCCACGGCGGACTGGGATCTAAATTTAAAGAATGCGCGTGTGTAATCTCAATGACGTTAAGACCTTAATGATGGCTCTTTCTATTTTCTCCCTTTCAGATAGCAGTGTAACTCAATTACTGGGCATCATGGACGGCACAGGCGTGTGTTATAGGGAACGCATGGTGGACTGGAGGCTGTTGTTTCCATCTGGTGGTCACTTCTTACACAGCGTCTCGTGCGCGTTCACACACATGCACAGCTGATGGTGCAGGTTGTGCAGGCCAGCCCCGCGCGACCAAACACAGGCTACAGCACACCTGAGCAGCGAAGGCAGTAAATTGCACCACAGTTGCTCCCGAGGCTGACCGACCATCTCCAGCTATCTGACGTGTGTGGAAATACTATTTGAAACCATTTCAAATATGAATGTGTG
Organism: Borostomias antarcticus; assembly: GCF_949987555.1. Lineage (NCBI taxonomy): Eukaryota > Metazoa > Chordata > Actinopteri > Stomiiformes > Stomiidae > Borostomias > Borostomias antarcticus. The sequence continues at coordinate 22,202,621 of NC_140234.1, forward strand.
CCTGTGTACCTGGCACTTCACGCCGACTCAAAGGTTTTTAAAATAGGCTACTACTTTACCCAGGTCTGCTTCCCATGGACTACTCACGTTCTTAGTGAAATCCCATTATGTTTAAAGTGGCCGGAGGGGGCCGAATCAGAATCAGCTTTTATTATGTTGGTGCATAACACTAATGAATAGGCAATAATAGACAGGGTGCAGAGACAAGACAGGACAGTGCGAAATATATAGTAGCGCAGGAAGCAATGGGCAAATACAAATACATACACCATACCCATACAGAATTATGTGCAATTGTGTACAGTATATGTGCAATGTGTATGTATGTATATATATGTACAGTCAGACCTATACAATCAAAGGTCAAAGGTCATGTGCAAGTGCAGAGTCAGAGGTGGACACGGGCCTTGCTGATGAGGCAGTTGGGAAGAAGCTGCTTTTGTGCCGAGAGATTTCGGTCCTGATGGACTGCAGTCTCCCGGCCGGAAGGGAGTGGTTCAAAGAGATTGTGACCGGGGTGGGAGGGGTCGGACACAATCTTTCTTGCCCGCTTCAGGGCCCTGGAGGCATGCGGGTCCTGGAGGGATGGCAGGTTGCAGCCAATCACCGTCTCAGCAGAGTGGATGATGCGCTGCAGTCTGGCCTTGCCTTTGGCTGTGGCGGCGAAGTACCAGGTGGTGATGGAGGAGGTGAGGATGGACTTGATGGAGATGTAGAAGTGTACAATCATTGCCGATCTTAAACTTTTTCATTGTTTCTTTCAAACTTTCTATTCTCTTTTTTCATATATTATCGGTCTTGTCTTGTGTACCATTTACTACGAACCATGTTTTTATTGATCTTTTCTGATTCTGTAAAGCACTGTGTGCTACATTTGCTTGTATGAGCACGTGTTCTATAAATAAACTTGACTTTGTCTTTGGCAGGTTGAACTTCTTAGCTGCCTCAGGAAGTGTATCTTCTGCCTAAATCCTAAATCCTGCAAATACAAGAGAGGTTCTGAGAGGGAAGGCTGTCGCCAGTTTCACTAAAGTCCCCTTCCCCTTTCTCCTCTTCCCCTGAGCCGAGAGCCTCACAAAATCACCACTGTCTAGTAGGACTACAGTCCCCAGAGTCCTGAGCCTCACAAAATCACCACTGTCTTGTGGACTACTATCCTCTGCGTGGCACTCAGCATACCGCTGTCGTATAGGGTTGCTCTTGTGTCTGTTTTGTTTGGACTAAATAACCAGGGGGGCCATGATTTCCATATGAAAACCCTCTGCATGTCGGTTCCTGTGTGTCGTTGGCCTAGTACAGGGGGGCCGCCCCGAGGTCTCCCGTATCCGTTACCCCCCGCTCGCCGGGAGCGGCACCTGCGCCGCGAGGCGCCCGTCTCTTCGCTCCGTTCTCATTCTAAGCGGCGGGTCTCCCACAGGTGCCGTCGCAAGTATTCAGCCCACCCCCCAAAAAACTCCCCTCTGCTGTTTCTAGAAGGCACTTAAGAAGACGGCCCACTCGTCACGTTCCCACCGACTACGGGATCGCTTCCCCACGCACTCGTTTTTTTCTTCTTTCTGTTCTCTTTCTTTCTCCGACGGGTCAATTTCCTGCTCGTATAAATGAAATGGGATTCCGTTTGGCGGCTGTTTTTGTTTTGGCTGAGAGCTGTTTAAGCAGCGCTTTCCACGTCCTCTGCAAGGGCTCCTTCAGCCGGCCATGAAAGGGGCTATTCTTTACGCTCACTGAATGAGGAGAAAATAAAGAAAGGGAAACCACAGCTACAAGGGCAATCAGTCAATGTTACAATTCGTCGGCATCAGGGATTTGATTGAGGGAGAGGCTTTTTCATGAACTCCACCAATAAGGCTAACAGATTTAAAACTAACAGGGTGCTGCACGAACACAAAAGGTGTGTGTGTGCTTGTGAATGAGTGAGTGTGTGTGCTTGTGAATGAATGAGTCTGTGTGTGTGTGTGTGTGTGTGTGTGTGTGTGTGTACGTATGTATGTGTGTACAGTATGTAGCATATGTATTTATGTATGTATATCAAAGAGAGAGAGAGAGAGAGAGAGAGAGTGTGTGTGTGTGTGTGTGTGTGTGTTCTCTCAGGGGGCTTAATTCACCACCTCGTTGGTCAAAGGCAAAACCTAAAGTGGGGTTCCATAGGCCTGTGCCACAGTGCCAGCATGACTAACTTTAACAAGAGATTAAAAAAGGATTATCTTTCACCATCTAGGCCTATAGGTAAAGCAAAACTAAACTATGACACATGCACATTGAACTATTACATCACCATCGCAATAGAATTAATAAGCCTATTAATCATTTGTCTACACTGTGGTCAGGCACTTGACTATTATTGATTTAAAACTCAAGCACTTCGACACTCACAATAAACATCATTACATTCCTTTATGACAAGCTATTAAACTATTAACTATTAAATATGAAGTTCTGGTATGATTATATTTGCTGTCAGGATGAAGTAATGAGTTTTAGATGGGTTAAGAAGACATATGATTTGGGGAACCATTCCAATAATGTCTAAATTATACCTTACACTACTTAATTTCACGGCGATAAGAGAATAAGAATTCCTACATCTCTGGTCCCTGACACCCCAGCCTATAAACAATAATATCTCAGTGAATAGCAGTTGGCACCATCACTTTTTTTTTTAAGCCCAGAGAAATTTGACATTCTAATTGGTCGACACCCGTGGTAGCGCTTGGATTTCAAGGGTTAATCTCCTCACCACCCCATTACCCATCTGGCAGCTGCCATACCCTCAAACTCTAAAACACAAGTGTACTTGCGACCCGGCTGAAAGGGCCTACTGTCTCACAGCAAGTGGAACCATTTAGTAGACAGGTAATAGAAACGATGGTAGATAGGCCTACGACACATAAATAGAGGTCTTACATGACAGACTACAATGTTGTGTATGAGCCCAAGAGTACATTAACATGAATGAAAAGAAGACCAGCCATCTATGTGAAAAGAATCTGCTTTGTTTGAGATGTGGCCTGCTTTGGACAACAAGCCTAGCTCTGACGACTTTTGTCCACATTTTAAGGGATGGTTTCCCACGGTGAAAAGAAAACAATTTAAAAATAAGGACGTGTGGGGAACCCAAAAAAATTTTGGCCATGATTAATTAATCTCCTCAGAACCACTCCATTTACTAAAGCAAGTCCACCCAAAAGAGACCAGGTTTCACCAAGGTAGTTTCCATCCAGGTTTCCATGAAAGACCCAATAGCGGTATTTCATTTACAACAAGACGTGTCTCCAGACGGACCTGCCTTCTGGAACATTCCTGGTGTCTCTTTTTTGTCATTTGTTTTCAAAACCAAAATGGAAAAAAAAAGAAGTTTATTTGAGTGTTTCACTAAACGGTTAGCGTAACTCTCATCGATTTCCGCCGGGCCAATAAGCGGAGAATCAATTCTCTGGTTGTGAAAACACATCTGCCTTCTCAATCAAACTTGCATGTGGCACCGCCGTGACCTGCGCAGCTTTCAGGGGGCAGACCGAGTAGCGAGAGGGGTCGGGAGAACATGGCGGTTCTAACCGCGAGCCAGGACAACATGGTGCTCGCTTGCGGCTTCGGTGGGCCAGCGACTCTGGCACCGGGCGTCGGCGTTTGGCCTCAGAAGAACCATGAACAGTATGCCAAGGCAAGCAAATACTTTTAGGGAATTTGAACAGAAAGGGGCAGTCGTCTGGGCCCTTCTGGATGCTGTAGACTCTATTAAATAGTCCCCCCCTCTGTTACTGAAGAAATCAGACTACAGGGGGGAAAAAATAATATGAGATTTATACAAACAGAGTGTGAAATATATACACCCAATTATATACACACAGGCTGGTTACTAAAAGCCGTTTTAGGGGGTTGGAGGGGAGGTAACATCTCGCTCCTGCCCCTCGTTTTGAAAAGCCGAGCTTCCTAAGCAAACACACTCGCTCCCGTTCCCTGTGGGGACCCTGAGGGCTGGAAAGACACACGGCCGTCCAGTCGGTCTCTGGCAGCAGCAGGGAGCCAGACAGACAGAGGTGGGGGGGGGGGGCAGGACTGAGTGCATAGTGAAGATGCCTGGCAGTCTTTGGAGACCTCATATTTCCATTGGTTTGGCTGGCGAGGAGGAGGAGGAGGCCGCCCCCCCCCCCTCCACCACCTATGCCCGCCCGGAGGAGGGTCGCGTTCCCGTAGCCCGGCGCTCTGCAGGGACGCCGCGTTCGTCGACTCGGGGGAGGGGGCACGGATCCTCCGACCTTCCGGTCGGGGGGGGGGGGGGGGGGCTCGGGAAGCCACTCCGTTCTGGCTCGGCCCCCGTGTGAGCCGAGGCCTGAAAGAGCCAATCACAGCGCTGACAGAGAGATGAGGTGCCGTTGGGGGCTTTTCATACCAAAGCTCTGTACACACTGTGACCTCAAACACTAGTGTGTGTCTCATAAGACCAGGTAATCATGGATTGTGGGGGAGACATTGTTGAACATGTGGGTGGCTTTTCACAGTCTGTTTTGGACGAATGTTCAACCAAAAGGTCATGACAGACAGACAAAAACCAAATTACAACCGTTGGTTTCTGCGTTTTCCAACAGTGACGATTTGTCTTATTGGGGCATCTGCCTCAGTTGATTATGATGCTCAGTAAAGTGTTGAGAGGTGAGGGAACTGACAGGCTTGGCAGGGGTCTAGTACAGGCCAGGGCCCAAAAAGCAATAATCCAGCAGGCCTGTCCGTCACTAAATCATCCAGCACTGTCACAACCGTAAATAGCTGACAAATCAGTCCAATTAACGGGAAAATAGCTAGAGCGAGTGTCTCAGACTGAGCCGTCACCGCCTCCGGGATGTCCCTGTACCCGAGGGCAGGCTCTCTCACACACACACACACACACACACACACACACACACACACACGCACACACTGCTGTCTCTCATGCCTGAACAGACAGCAGATATTTATATCACGACCACGGGAATACATTTAGAGCCGGGGCCTGGCCTGTTAACTCTGTAGGGGGCTAAAGATACTGAGCATGTGAGCCCTTCAGGAGCAGCACAGCGTTTGGAACCTCGGTGGAAAAGAACGTACCACAAAAACCGAGCGTACTACTTAGTATGCATAATCCCCAGATTAAAGTTTGACATTTATAGCCATTAGCGATCTGACAATATGCACTTTCCCACTTTTATTACTCGACAAAATACTGTATATTACTCAACAAATAAATATATTACATAAAACATATTGAGTACTATATGTTATAGTAGTAAATACAATCTTGAGCAATGCCTTTGACAATGTCTACTAATTAAACCGTGACGGGTCTTCTGCAGGTTTTGTGCTGTTGTTTGATTGGGTAGCGCGTGGCGTGAGCAGGGGCTCCTGCTGGTACATGATGGCCCTGGGACAAGTGAGGGCCCTGGACTACCTGCCTAATGGCCCTGGACTACCTGCCTAAGGGCCCTGGACTACCTGCCTAAGGGTCCTGAACTACCTGCCTGCCTGGTGGCCGGCAGATGAAAGAGAAACCCATCTTTAACACCCCCCCCCCGCTCCCTCCAGCTCTCAGCCCCTGTCCTAACTCCTCACTCCTTCCCTCTTCTCTCCTCGTTCTCTCTCCTGACCTACCCCCCCCCCTACCCCTTGTCACCCCCGCCATGCTCCCCCCCAGGCTTGGGTTACTGGCGAGGCAGGCGCGCCAAACAAGTCCTATTAATACGGTGCGGACGGACGGAGGGGTCAGGTGGCATGTCTCTGGGCTGGCGGGGGCTTGGTAAGGGCGTGACGATGGGGGGGCAGAAGAGCGGGCAACAGGAGGGCCCACAGAAGGGGGCAGATGGTGACATTGGGGCGTTTAGAGGAGAGGAGGGGGGGTGGGCAGATATGTGTCACAGAGGCCAGGACCAGGCCTGCTGCTCTGTCACTCATATGACATTTACATGAAAGAGAGAGAGAGGGGAGGGAGGGAGAGAGAGAGAGAGAGAGGAGGGAGAGAGAGGGAGGGAGAGGTTTGGTAGGGTAGGGAAAACACAGATAGAGAGAGAGGGGGGAGGGAGAGAGAGAGGAGGGAGAGAGAGGGTTTGTAGGGTAGGAAAAACAGAGAGAGAGAGAATATATCATCAGAAACAAACTAGGCGTATCAATTCCATCCCACATCCATGCATCCTGGCTACTGGAGGGGTATCCTTTTTCCAACATCACTCCCCCATTTTGGAACATCCCCACCCAGCCGGCACACCATCTAGACTACACCTGAAATCCCACTTCAGAAACTATTTCAAGGTTCCCCCTTCCCCCTGGCTGGGGTTAGGGGAACAGACTGTAGTCCAGGGGTATTTATAGTTCCCATCCACAGTGGAGAAAAAGACTTCTAATAAGATCAAACCTCAATTTCATAAGCTCCTATGAGGCCATCTGTTGGCAGAAGACCACCACAGAAGACCACCACAGGATTGGATCTAGTGACACTGACAAACATCGTATGACCTCTCAGTGATACAAGACTGGTCATATATTCTCATCTTTCTCTCAACATACCCTAGGCTGCAGTTATGCCAAGATACAGAGGCCAAACATACACATAGGGACAGTACACACAATCACATTCAGTGCACACATATGGAAGACACACACACATACACCACATACACACAAATTCAATAACACACACACACGATAACTAGAGACGATGTATTTCTTACTGTATTCTTTATTTGTCAAGAGCCTGAAGGTAAAGAATACAGACACAGAAACCCACAGACAGGTACACACACACACACACTGGCACCGGTGGTTGTGGGCTGGGCTGTATAGTTTCCTAGCCCCGCCACCTCCTCTCAATGCCTTCTTTCACAGAGAGACCTCCATCGCCCGGCTCCTAGTGTTGTCCTTGGAGCTGGAGGCTCCTCCACCGCGCTCCCAATTCGCTGTCACTCAGAGTCCTCTCTCCCCCCTCCTACCTCTCCCCCTCTGCTGCTCCTCTGCTCCCCCTTTCCACCCTCCCCTAACCCTCCTCCCTGAAGTCTCGCCTCCCTTTCTTCCTCAAGTCTCCCCTCCCCCCTCCCTCCCTAATCTGGGGGTCCCCTTCCAGTCCCCCCCGGTTCTCCTACATAAACACCAGGTTCTACTCTCTGCATAAAGCTCGGATTCTTCCCCTCCGTGTTGAGAAAAGGAGGTGGATGAAAAAAAAAGAAAAACATATGGTAATTTTGGGCATTGCGTGTTTGAGCCATACAATGTCAGCCCTTGTTCTCCGGAGTAGCTGCCACGCTTTTCGCAGAGCTGGGAAGTGGAGTGAGATCTAGGTCCCCTGCTGAAAAAAAAATTAACGAGTTTTCCAGCTTAATTGTTTTGCTTCCCATCTGTTTAAGTGGGGGCATAATTGTCGAACACCCTGTAGGCAATTTGTGCCTTTATCTGATATTGGGCTGTTTCAGGTTTTTGGGACAAAGAGCGAAAGTGAGAGGTTGAGCATGACTAAGAAAATTGGAGGGAAAATGTACAACTGAGAGACGGAGGGCTCTTCATGGACAATTTTACCAGTTCCAAAAGTAAATTCCTAGTCTTTACTCCGAAGGAAGGACGGTGCTGCGTGCAGGTTTCCCTGATAGCTTGGCTAGGCTAATATGCCTGAACATGTCTGCGTTGATGACGCCGATAACATCCTGCCAATCTGATAGGAGCGGCGATGGACTGTGCTCTGTACCCAGATCCCGGCTCGTCCCAGACTGTGTCATTTGCCCTGTGATGCCACCATAAAACCCTAAGCACATGGCAAGCATCAATGAACCTTCTGTGACGGTGTGTGTGTGTGTGTGTGTGTGGGGGGGGGGGGGTTAGAATCCCGTTGTTTTGAATCAGGTTATATACCGTATGTTATGGTTGAAACATTGCAGCTAGGACCAAGATCAATGAATCCCCATTTGGGGTTTGGGGGGGGGGTAATGTTTACGCCATTATTATATTATTGTTTCAGGTCACTACAACTGGACGCGTGATTAGAATAATTATCCTGTTTTTCATTAAGTGGCCTCTCATTTTTATAGGTTATTGGATACAAAGCCTGTATTCAGTTGATGCCAGTAGAATGGGGCATTTGTGCTACAGGGGGCGTGTAAAAACAGAAAGCAGTGTTTCTACAGTAATTGTCCTAAACGCTAGTGACGAGAGGGGGCATTTAAGGGGTGATAAGTAACAGCAAACATGGGAAAGAGACCTGAGGGCAGGACTGTACGCTTTGCTATGAAACCAGCAAGAAAAACCATGCGTTTCTGATGTGTCTGCATGGGCCCCAGCGAGCGGTCTCGGGGGGCCAAGGAAAGCTATGTGGGGTAGTTCTGGCATTTGGAATTATGACCCCCCTGTTGGCGAATCATGGGGTTGAGGTGAGGACCATCTATTCTCTAGTGCTGGGCTGCACTCGGGGGCACATCTGAGTTCCAGGTTTATGGTTTTTCATAAGCCCTTATGATTTCTCATGAAAATTCTGGCTTAAGACACTGTTACAGTAATTTCTTACTAATAATACATTTCTTGGGGCTAATTCAGAGGTAGGCCTACTTGGAGGCATAGTGATATGAAGAAATGTGATGGATTATTAAAACAACCAAGCCTATCCCAAAATATCTCTCTGTTCTCCTCCGTTCTCTCGACCTTATCCTTCCCTCCATCTCTCCGTTCGCAGACTGGGGAAAGTGTCAGCGTCGCCCGACCTTATGCCAGAGCAAACATTGTGCCACAGAGCAGACGGCATCGTTTACATCAACAAAGACACCTTTGTGCCCAACCAAGGTGCCCATGTCGGCGTCCGTTCCGCCAGGCCGAAAAACCCAGTCGCCCGTTTGAAATACGAACGTTTAGGAGATGAAAAGGTTGCAACCTTTGGGACTAGTGGGCTTGGCTTGAAACCCCCTCAAGAAGAACACAGAGGAAAAGCTGAGCTGTCAAATCTGCTAGTAATTATACAGGGGGGCCTTAAAAAAAAAAAAGAGGGCCCTCCGCTTTATACGCGAGGAGAGAGGTCGAACAAAAACACCACTGTTTTTATGGCATACGCGCGGCCCCCCCCCCCCCCCGAGCACGGGCGCTCGTACCGTGAACCCCCAGCAGAGGAAGTCAACCCTCCAGGAACTGGACGAAATCACGATAAGGAACGGACTTCTTGACAAAGTGGCTGCTGTACGTACGCGAAGGGTGGAGGAGGGGAAGGTGAGACATCCTCCCTTTCTTCCCTCCTCCTCCTCCTCCTCTCCCTTCTTTCCACTCCGTCTCTCTCGAGAGCGGGCTGCTTTTCCAAGCTGCGGGGAGTGTGTGTGTGTGTGTTCAATCAGGAGGTGGGAGAGCGGAGCGAGCGAAAGAAAACAACCTTTCCTCGGTCCCTGAAAAAACACTGGGACGAAGAGGGGCACCACTTCAGGTGTTATGAATAGGACATTGATCGAGCAAAAGGGGGGTATGGGGTACAGACGGGGCCTTGAATGTAAGCAAGCGGCCTGGAGGGCTGTTTTCATAAAATATGGCTCGGCGGATCATTATAATGCCAGGCGGTGTTGATTTAAGAGGAAGGTTTGTGTGTGTGTGTGTTTTCTCCTGGGTTAGTTTCCTCTCTGCTTGGTCTGGAGCTCCTGTTGAGCATGGCTGTCTTGGCCCTGGTGATGAAGCTGGGGTTGGACTGGCTCTGGCTGTCTTGGCCCCTGCGGCTGAGCCTGTGTGTGTGTGTGTGTGTGTGTGTGTGTGTGTGTGTGTGTGTGTGTGTGTGTGTAGGCCCAGGCCGCAGCCCCCGGGGCTATAATGGCTGGCTGTCTTGGCTCTGCGTCCCAGCCTGTGTGTGTAGTAGGACCCGGGGCCGCAGCCCTAAGCTCTGCCTGCTTCGTTGACTCCGGGGGAGTAGTGACAGGGAGAATGCTGACACACTCACATGGCACGCACACACACACACATATGCACATACACTGCCTGGCGCCCGCCCGCACACACACACATGCATATACGATGACTAAATGGGAGCTCTTAAACACAAGTCGGTAAGTGCAAGAACGCATTTGGTGGGTACGGGTACACACACACACACACCGCAATAGTTAGAGTTTTGCACATCTTAAAATGCCATGATCCTGTCAACACTAGGGCATATTAAACTCAGCCCAGCAGAACAGACATTCAAGTGTGTTCTCTCGGTCATCTAGCTCTCTGGACAGAGCTGATTTACAGAGCTGATCTGTAAGCCATAGCCCTAAGCGGCAGCTTTGATTAGCCGTCATCACCTGAGGGACTTCAAATGTATCCCTCCCACTCCCAGGAGACATTTTGTAGATTTTTTCCAATCACAAAAAGCATTGGTCAACAGGACATAACACTTCCTTGTAACTGTTAATTATAGGATAGTCTTGTTTTCCTCTGGTCGCCGTCTGAAAACTTAAGTCAACGTGACGGTCACTTAATTGAAAAGCATATTACAGTATAGAGTAGTGGTAGAATTGCTTATCCTATTTTGCACTAGCATTTTGTACTTGTTCTTTGCACTGTCCTGTCTTTGCGCCGTCCTGTCTCGTCCCTGCACCCTGTCCAATGTTGTCTCCATGGTTACGCACCACGACCAAAAACAAATTCCTAGCATGTCCATGCATGGCAATAAAAATTTAATTCTGATTCCGATTACTCTTCATACCCGTACAGTAGAGCCACACTGACGTGTGTCATGCTGTAACTTCAAGTAGGCCTACTGGCTTGGCGCTAGGTCTGTCACCCAGTGAGTGTTAGCACTCTCGTAGCCTAGCCGGGACAGTATTTCGATGTCGGGCGGCTCTGCTCGCTAGTCCTGGAGTACAGCAGACATCCCGCCGGCGTTATCTTATCTTCGGGCTATCCTCGCTCCGCATGGACGCTCATTGGGCACCGCCGCCTCCCTGCCAGGAACTCGCCGGAGCCCAGACGTAGAGGTGGAACCTTTGTGTCTCTCTTATCGGCCCGTTCCATCAGAAGGCGCTACTGTATCTGCTGGGAGTTTGCACGAAGGTCTGCATACAAATAACAGATTTGCTGTGTTGTCTGTAGCCTACAGCCGCACGGTTTTAGACCATAGATGTTGTTGGTTTAGACGTGGCATGGGAATGCTAGTCATGGTTGTACTAGACTGAGATTGATTACATTAATGCCATTTCAATGTAGCCAGGTTTTCATTCATAGTTATTGAAGTTACATCTCCAAACACAATGAAGACGATAATTAATATGCATAGACTATGCATGTTGGGTACTGTATATGGCCTCAGACTGCCAAAAAACAAGATAGATAGTAAATGGACTGCACTTATATAGCGCTTTTCCACATTAGCAGCACTCAAAGCGCTTTCCAATGTCATTCACTCATTCACACACACACACACACACACACACCAATGGCGGCAGCTGCCATGCAAGGTGCTAACCTGCTCATTGGGAGCGATTTGGGGTTAGGTGTCTTGCTCAAGGACACTTCGACATGTGGACAGTCGGAGCTGGGATTCGAACCACAGATCCTTCGATCATTGAACGACCCGCTCTACCAACTGAGCTACAGCCGTATGCAGACTGTTGGAATGCACATTAAGATGCATTCCAACAGTCTGAGGAGGCCCCCCCCCCACTCTCTCTCCCTGGTCTCTCTCCATCTGCACTGACAGGTAAAAGCCACATTCCACGCCATTGTTTTCATATCAGGACAGATAAAGAGGAGGAAGTCACTTCAGACTAGATAATATACCCCTAGTCAACAAACAGAGCATCCTTTTAAAGAATGTGACCTGGAAGTAAACCATACTATACAGAAGCCTATGAAGAGGCACGTGGAGAAAGGCTGGTCCAGCCCTGCAACCCATCTCTGATCGACAAGCCAAGCGGTCAGCAGCTGACAAACGATCAAAAGCCTCCGATAGGCTTATCTTGGGAATGATCGCCATTCGCCACTGACATCCAGCCATTTGCATTTGTGTCCCGATGTTGGGATTCCAGAGGTTGCTGGGCTGCAGCAGAACCAAGGTACACTTTCAAGAGCGAAACGTTCTACAGGACGGAGAAGCTTAATGAGGCGGTACCAAAAGGTTGAGGAGAAAGTAAAGAACTTCATTGCAGAGGAAAACAAAATTCACATTCACAGCTGACGGCTGGTCAGGCTCCACCGAGTCCTTCATGAGCTTGACTTCTCGCTTCATTGACAATGACTGGAAAAGTCACCGAAAACAAATATGGAGGGTATAAACGTTCATGTTGTGAACATATTTCAAATCTTCTTGGAGATCTGAAGTTGTGGGGAAATATTGCCAGTGAGAGGGGTGCCTCTCATGTGGATGGAGGTGAGAGGGCACTAAAAGTGGAGGTATGGCAGCAAAAAAATAAATATAAGCCCTCCATTCATCCTGGAAGACTAAATATATCCCGTATTTATTTTCAATCAAATGTAATTATGACCCAAGGAAAATGGGGCTCTGTTAAATCCACTTCACAACCCCGACCAGGACAAGACTTTCTTTCAGATCTCTGCAAAACAGCCTCAGGATACCCTGATGAACTGAAGAGGACGCTTGTCTGGGATTTTTTGCAACACACACTGTGAAATCGGGGGTGTAACTCCACGCCAAGGCACAGACACACAGGCTGAAGACCTTTAGGTTGGTAGACTAGCTGTGTGTGTGTGTGCGTGTGACCCTAACACCTCCAGCTCTGCTACAGACATCTGACATTGCCATCGGCGATCAACCACGAGGGAAGGCGTCCTCTGAAATCGATGAAAGCTGCTACACCGCCTGCACTGCGTCATGTCTGATGGCCCAGCTCAAGAATGGTCCAGATTGAATTCTCTATGCCGGACACGTGATAGTCGATTTCAAAAGAGGCAATCCTCGACGCCTGATGTTTGTAGGGGGGTTATATGGCCTGACCTGCCCTCCAATGTGTCAGAAAGGACACGTCACACGCCACCCCTGGCTACAAAGGCATCTGAATGAGTGGTTGCGCACCACTTTAGCAAATGTAATGAATGCAAATATATTCACAACAGGGGGAAAAATCTCATCTTACAAAAGACCTGAATCCAAAGCTATTCAAGTCCCCAAGACCTGAACACAAAGCCTAGTGTTCTGTCTTGGATCATTCAAAGACATGCACTTCAAATATGTCAGTGCGTAGACTTCCCCCAAATTTATGCAAATCCCCCAAATCCCAAAGAAACAACATTGCTTTTCCTTCAGTCATTAAACAGTTTCCTCTCATTGGAACCCCTTTCTGGGCTCTAGAGGAGAGTTCTTATGGAGAGTCCCTACCTACAGTGTCAGGCACAATGCTCCACTCTTCTCTATATGGTGAACTGGATGACACTGGACTGCTACAGAGACTGGATGTCTAGAACAGCTGTAGGACTACTTCGTTAATTAGAGGTTAGTTACTTGTTCACCAACATGTTTAAGAAAAACAATTGTCTTATAATAAAGGAATAAATCCAAAGGTAAATTAATAATTTTAGCTAATTTACTAGTTTGGAAACATTGGGTTGGTAAGCTGGAGTTTAAAACATCATGCCCTCTGACGAGTAACTGTCACACGATTTACTAATTTCCTGCTCTGTCAGGTGTGTTCCAGTAACTGCTCAGCTGTAAGTGATCTCTTCCTAATTAGTTGCGTGGATGGAACCCACAGAAATAGCAAGGAAAACGCCTCTTCAGAAGATATTAACCCCTGGCTTAATTATATAATAATGGGTTGCCTCCAACCTGTATCCCAGACATTGAAAAATGAAGGCCTATAGCCTCATAGACCAGATTCCATTTATCCATTAGTCCTTTAACAGTAAGAATATCAGTTTCCCTTCCAAACATAACATAAGGGTAATTGGAATGGATCTGGGTCCATTATAATGGCGAAGTCATCTCACGATCAGTACCCCCATTATGTAAACACTGTGTAAAACTTTTCTCTTCTCAACATGTGTGGTTCCAAGCCAAGGTCCAGTCTGCAATGGTTCTCCAACTCATTTTCACACAGGCACACTCTCAAAACACGCGTAGCACGCTCCCTCGTCAATGACGATAGTTGGCAGAAGCCGCACTGTTCGCACAGCCCTGGACACCGTAGCCCATAAGTCTGTTGGGCATTAGCATGTGAACATGTCAAGTTCCTCTGTTCATTTCTCCAATGCCAGGCTTAAGGAGCACTCACACTGCCAAAAGCCAAGAGCGGAGAAACACACAGAGGGGTCTACTTTGAAAGACTTGGACCTGGGTTTGAGGATGTGGTGCTAAACCATCAGACCAGCCTCCTCTCTCCCCTACGGTACATGCACGCAAGCCTCACCTTTCAACACCATCCAAACGCACTGAGTTGGTCTGAATGAAAAAACACCTACTGGACTACCATTAAAACCAGCCAAAGCCTGATATCGTCTTAGAATAAGCCCCGATTGTAAACTGTTGCAAGCTAAAAGCAATTCCCAGTTTATGGATTCAACAGAAATGCTAATTTGGTAGATGATGTGCTAATGCTCAGTAAAGGGCGATGCCCAGTCCATTTATTTAACGCTCAGGGAAACCGCCCGACGTGCCGCTGATCTCGCCGAGAACACAACCTGAGTGTCAGAACGGACCACCGGAGGGTGCGGTCATGATGAAAAGGTCTTGATTCACGGGTAAGAAAAGACACTGTTCAACTGTGTAGCCTGGTAGGATTGGGAAGAGGCTTTATTTTTTGAACACCTTCCAATCATGCCCCCTTAAATTGCAAAACAACACGAAGACAAGAAAACAATATTAACATGAAAATGTAACTGACATTATTTGTTCAAAAGATAACGGAACAATGTACAAATTAATTGGCGCATCAAATCAGTCTTTACACATAATGAACCAAAAACATGAACTTAAACTGAGTTACAGCTTGAATAACTCTTGACCCCTTGGCATGGTTGACTTGAACTCTGCTTTACACCATCCCCTGAAACACATGAACTTAGTGTTAGTCTGTAGACTGATGACAAAGTCAGTATTTCAGCTAAGTATTCTCTTTCTAACATACATGTGTGTTACTCACACACACACACACTTTACTTCCTGGCAGGCTAACAGAGGCAGCTCCCACCTTGTGATAACAGCAGTGATTCTTCAGCAGAAGTGAAGTGTGCTAATGCTCTTTGAAGAACGCCCCCCCCCCACCCCCAAGAGCAAGTCGTAGTTAACATGATTCCCAAATTACACTCTGAAGCCTTTGATGTGAGCTTGAGCTCTGCCACTTGAAGCTGAAAGACCGATGCAGAGCCTTTATGAACTGCTGCGGTTTTCTGCTGCGCTGGACACTTTGTAGACAAGTGTCATGGCGATACTGATGTACCGCTGGAAAAAACATGTCACAGAGATTTTGTCTGTCGTCGGGGTTCAGGACAGATGACAGAGATCCCTGTGAGCCGGCCAGCAGAGCTCATGTTGCGCCTTCCGATACATTGGTTCCCTCTAAGCTCATAACACACTATCAAGACCATTACGCCACTTAACACTTCCTTTCTTCATGTATGGAATTACCACTTTAATTATCCATAATGTGAAAAATGTTGCAGACATTTATTATTTATTTACAACTCTAAGATATGACAGAAATATTGAAGGAGTTCGACATGGCAAAAATAACTCGTAGGCATTTTTAGGGTTAGGTGATGATCAGGGGTTTCAGGTTCAGAGGGAATATCTGGGATACATGATCAGGTTAATCTGATACACACTGCCAATAATAAGCTGGAAGCCTGAGGGATCTCTTCCAAACACTGATTTACATCCAACACAATAATGTAAACGTGAAATTACACCGGACTACTTAGTCATATTTATTAGAAATAGTTGAATATGATAATGTATCCACAAGTGAACACAGTAGACCTAGATTTATATTTAATCAGACAGGCTAACAGCAAAGCATGTTGGATGTTGCACACACCAATCAGTGCCTTGGGGTGTCACAAGCGGTAGACATGTTCAAACAGCGCCCTCCTGTGGCAGCCTTTGAAAATAAAAAATTGCTTGCTTTTGGATGGAAGACTTTCAACAAAGAATAGATGGTACTAAACTTGGTTTACCTTCACTTCTTCAATGTGCTGTTGAAGTCTGGAAACATCTTGGAGCACATGTTTTTCTCTTTGTCTAAACAGTCCTTGTAGCATCTGCAGAGCAATCATAATCTATTGTTAGATAATGATGTGAAAATGTGTCTTGTGTCGTCTAGACAGACTGCAAAAACGTTTCTTCTTACGTGGCCAGCTTCCGTAGCAGGTTGTTGATGTCGCTGTCAAACGGCTTCTTGGCCTGAGCCATCATGAGGTAGTCCTGGGCTTTCTCGTACTCGGCCAGTTCCAGGTAGGCCTGTGGACAAACGGCCAGTTTAAACGCATGTCTGGCGATGCTACACGTAAGCCAATGTCAGAGATGCGCTGTACATGCCGTGTGAAAAATGGAAATGCTGACGTTATACACTCACACGCAAACCAGCTCAATAGAATCCCACAGAGCTCAGAACAGATCAAAATATGGCGGACGGCATAAATGTTATGACATGCACCCTGAAAATACAACAGACTTGTTTGCTTGAATTAATTTAAATGGAAAACATATTAGTAGTATCATAGTTTAATATGTCATATAAATAAATAATAGAACTATTGATTAACCTAGCTTGAAGGAATATCAATCTATGGAATGTAGACTCTGGTTAATTAACTATCATTCCTCACATCCCCTTCATCCCCGACTCCTTCGAATGCGTTGGAGGTGGAGGTGGACAGAAAGGAGGAGTTCTGACGGCGGTCTCACCTGCCCACAGCGGAACAGGGCCTTGGTGCTGTCGGGGTTGATCTCCAGGGCCTTGAGGCCGTAGCCCAGGGCTTTTTGGGGCCGGTCCAGGCGGAGAAGGGTCAGGCACAGGTTGAGGTAGATGGGCAGCTGTTTGGCCGTGACGCTCCTCTTCTCCTCTTGGCTCTCGGCCTCCCGGTTGTCCAGAAGGGTCAAGGCCTGGGTGGGGAGAGGGGAGATGTCCAGCATGGTCAAGGCCTGGGTGGGAAGAGGGGAGAGACGGAGCACGCGGAATGACCGGCGCCTTGGCACGCACACACCGAATATAACGCTGAAACCTTTCATCCTCGGGGAACCGAATATAACGCTGAAACCTTTCATCCTCAGGGAACTGTATGGCTGTTTCTTTACTAACAAGTACAGTAAAAGCATTTTCTACCCATTCTCCAGCTATCCCCATTTCACTTGGAATATTCCAAGATAGCCAGCAGAATTAAACTCCATGAATCCAATATAATTATATTTCTGGTCACTTGTTGGCAGTAAAACACAGAGACCAATTAGCTCCATTGTGTTTTTCCTAGTGAAAATGGTAACAGCTAGAGTAAACTTAAGGGGCGATAAGTAGCCAAGTGGTTAGAGTATCTGACCAATGACCGAAAGGCCACTTACAGTCGTTGCCTACCGTTATGCCCTTGAGCAAGGCACTTAACCCCAAACACTGGCTAAAAACATTGTGTGTCAGTGGTTGTGTGTTGTCACTCTCTCATTACTATTTTCTCAACTGTGTTTACTGAGACTATACTCTCAACAAATGTGTTTACTGAGACGTGTTGAACTTGATCTGAAACCATAACTTTGTTGTTGTCCTGTGAGCCTGTTCATCATCACTATTGACTTTAACTTCCAGTCATTTACATGAGAAAAAATGTAAAAACAGTCCCTTTCATTTATTTTTTTACCGCCT
This sequence comes from Borostomias antarcticus, assembly GCF_949987555.1. NCBI lineage: Eukaryota > Metazoa > Chordata > Actinopteri > Stomiiformes > Stomiidae > Borostomias > Borostomias antarcticus. The sequence goes on from NC_140234.1 coordinate 22,220,377, forward strand.
CAAATATTAAGGAATCAACATTAATAAATATATTATTTTTAAAGCATTATTTTAGCATTAATTTACCACCAAAATTGGCACATTTCTAATGTCTGTAGTTTCAATGTTTTTTGAGAAATCAACATCTGAGCCGATGTGGTACAATTTGGTAGTATCCTCTAGCCCAGTCTGGTTCAAGTCTCTAGTTATTATTGGGGCAAAAAGTTAGAAACACTTTTGAAAATGTTTTTATTTTTAAATCTTTTTTGGTATGCCATTTTTTCCGTCATCTTGGAATGTATGTTTCAGCTGTTAAAACCCTATAAGAACACATGCACCATGCAATACTTTAAGGACCAATCGGACCTACGGTTAATTTTTATAGGTTTCGCCAGATTTTCAACCTGTAGAAAAATTAATCATGACGAACTTTATGGGTTCTTGGTTGAAATTCGTTCCCTATGAGGAAAGACAAGTATACCTGGTTTCATTGATTTTCATCAAAAGGTATGGATATGCCAGCATTTAGAAATTAGTCTTTTAAATTGTTACTATGGCACCACCTATGGATGAATCATGGTCATTCTTTCTGGTATAGTTACTCGTGGTCACTAGTTGCAGTTACAAATTTAAAGCATTGTTGCTCAAGGACTTTGAGTTATTTGACCATTTCCAGGAAAATAATAATAGAAGAAAATCAGGGCCCGTTTCACCAGAGCTACCTGCTTGTAGCGGTCTTTGGCGTCATCAAAGCGACTCTGGTTGAAGCAGCGGTTGCCAAAGCTGCGCTGTGTGTCCACCACACTGAGGAGGGTAGACAGAGCTACAGTGTTCTGCTCCTCCTGGTGACAGAGAGGGGAGAGAGAGGGAGGGAGAGAGAGAGAGGGAGGGGGGAGAGAGCAAGGGAGACAGAGGGGAGAGAGAGGGAGGGGGGGGGCAGAGAGGGGAGAGAGAGGGAGGGAGAGAGGGGGAGAGAGGGAAGGAGACAGAGAGGGGAGAGAGGAGACAGAGAGGGGATAGAGGGAGGGAGGAGAGAGAGAGGGAGACGGAGAGGGAGAGGGGAGAGAGGGAGGGAGGAGAGAGAGAGGGGAGAGAGGGAGGGAGGAGAGAGAGAGGGAGACAGAGAGGGGAGCGAGGGAGGGAGGAGAGAGAGAGGGAGACGGAGAGGGGAGAGAGGGAGGGAGGAGAGAGAGAGGGAGACAGAGAGGGAGGAGAGAGGGGGAGAGAGGGGGTGTGAGAGAGGGAGACAGAGGGGAGAGAGGGGGAGAGAGGGAGGGAGAGAAGGAGGGGGGGGAGAGAGAGACAGAGGGGAGAGAGGGAGGGAGAGAAGGAGGGGGGGGGAGAGAGAGAGGGAGACAGAGGGGAGAGAGGGGGGGAGCGGGAGAGAGGGAGGGGAGAAAGAAGGGAGCGAGAGTGGGGAGAGGGGGAGATGATAAGCAGTCAATGACACTAACAGAACAAAACAAGATTTTTTTTGTTCCATGTGAAACAGCACAGCCATAAAATATTGTCATCTGACAGGATGCATTTTCACCTGCTGAATTTGTTCTCTGCTACACTATGTTGTTCTTCACTCCTTAGTCCTTACCGGGCTCAGAGCCATGAAGTCATCCACTTGGGCCGAGTCAAGGAAGTCCAGAACCTGGACCTCGTAGAGCACAGTGGCAGCTGGGGGGATGTGAGGAGGACAGCCCATCTCCCCGTAGGCATAATCAGGCAGCAGGAGGAACCTGGAGAACTCTCCCTTCCTCATGGTCCGGAGACCAAGCTCCAGGCCATACAGTGTCACGTCTGTGAGGGAACATTAACTGACTGATTTTTTTATTTAAACAAATACATCACAAGATGCCTCATTTCCTGAGGATGGCACATGTCATGAAAGCATTCCAAAACACTTCTTGCCAAAAGGACGTGTGTGTGACTGAGGAAAACGTGATTAATGCAACCGCTGTCGAAAAGCAGGGGCACAGCTGTGTGTGTATCACACGCACCCCTTCCAAGCTTCATCATCCTTGGATACTTCTGGTGGTTTGTGGTCTCGAACGGTCGCTCCGAATACTCCAGAAATCCAGAAAAGCGAACTGTGGATGGATTGAAGGTAACATTAACAAAAGAGCACCCATTCAAGTAGATGATGTATATATAGCATATACGTTTGTGTGTAGGAAGGAAGGTAGCCAGGGTATATTTTAAACCTACGTGATACTGATGCATCTCCAGGCACTGGAGGGCCTTCTCCGGGCTGCACCACCTCCTTCAGGATCCCGCCATCACCCAGGACGTCCTGCATCTGTAGCCCCATGCGGTGGAACGGGCCCTAGCATAAAACAAACAACAGGAAAGGTTCGTTCAAGCTAGCTGGCAGGTAGTTGCTTACTTTCATCGCCTTCATTTCTTTTATATATTTCTAGCCATGGATTGTAATGAATCGACCGAGCTAGAGCTGTAGCACCAGACAGTTCGCCGTTCAGAATTTTGGCACTTGTGCACCAGTGGATGCTCGTGATGCACGTGACCCCATAACCTGCACGACAGCGCGCGTTTGTCTTGATCTTAAAATCTGTTTAACTCCAATAAAATATCTGAAGTTAGTGGGATACGGCACCAAGGTACAGTAATACTACATATATCTGTCTAACGTTACCTGTAAGTTAACTAACGTTAGCTAGCCAACTAGGGCAATAAATTGCTAACTAACGTTAGATGCACGTCTCTAATTTACCTGGGTAACGCTACCATCCCCTTGTCGCCCACGGGGGTCTAAATAGTTTCGGATTCTGGTAGAAAATCCATTTGCTGCCATGATGGTTAGCTACCTTTCGGTGGTTTCTCAATACCGGTTACACCGTCGCTGACAGTAACTATCTAGTTTATCTCGCACGTTGAGACTGACTAGTGAGTAGGCCAAGTAGTTAGTTAACTAACGTCAGTCGCTAGGTGGCGGTTAGAGCAATCATCCGGGAAATGTCGGGGTCAAAATTGAGTTCTCAGGTGTTTGAAGTTTGAAAAGGGAACATTAGCGGCTGATGACAGGTGCGTTTTTATATATCTACTGATTTATTTGCTATTTAAGTCTTTATTGTGTTGCGTACAATAATTAACAATCAAATGGTCATTATAAAATGTAGACTAGACGTAGCCTATTACTTACCAGTGATGAAGTGTTTGCCGCAGACAAACATATTTGGGGTCCCATTGTCATGACTCAATGGCATTGACTTCCCTTGGGGTCCTCCCTCCGCCTGAAGCTATAAATTGCGTCTTTTGCCCTCTCTTAACCTACTTGGTAGTAAGGAGAACCGAATGTATGTATGAGTTTTATTGGTTATGGTGCACGACACAACACAGCAACTTTGGTGACAGCCTCAGCCTCTTGCTCTTCTAGGCTATCTCTAGTTTTGATCACTTTTTCACCCAAAGTGGGCGTGTCCGTCAAAGCTGACGTCAAGTAGCTCCAGTCTCACTTCCCGTCATGCCTTTCGCGTGTATGCAGAGAGAACGAGGTGCCCCGATATTTATATTTTAGACGTCCCAAAATACCTCACATGTCTACCAACGTACACTATTTATGGTAGACGTTAACTTGCTGAAATGCGCGTTTTTTGTTTTTCCACCATAACCGGGAATGGTAAGGCTGAGAAAGTAGTCTCCGTAGGGGTCGGTCTATCAAGTCAGTACACTCTGGTTTCTCTTCAGATCGCATAAATCTTTCGCCTTTTACTAAAGATTTCCGTGGAGAGGAACATTACGAGTATCAACCAATTTTTTGATGCCCTGCTTTAATGCGGGGCTGCCTAATGTGTTCAAATAAAAAGTGCGAACGGATGAACGTAATCCATCAGCGATAGCGATCTTATACTAACTGGCTTTGCTGTGTCGATGCACACATTGGAGTGCGAGGCTTTAGAAGAACAACGTTCTTTACAGTGAAAGCCGTCAGGAATCCACCCAAAAATCCAGTTACATCAAACCGGACCGATCTTTCTACCAAACCGGTAGAAAATGAATTAGCTTACAGGTGTCAAAGTCAGGCCACATGATATAAACATGACTAACCAAATTAATCACGTTCACATCACAAACTTTCAAGTCTGTTGTAGTATTTTATTATACTTTATAAAAATGTGAAACAAAATATATGCACAAAAGGACATCAATATTATATAATACATTTTCAAAAATATATGTTTTTCTTTAATTATAAATCCTATTAACTTCAATTGTAGTTTTAATATCTGACCCAGCATTTAGTACCAAGCCCATGCTGTTGGATTCATTTTCAAACTACAACAAAGTCAATAGCCCATGCTAGTAAATTGACAAAATGTACAACAAACTCAATAATATTCAAATTATACTGTGGTTTTGGGATTAATCATACAATTTCACAGTTGTTGAACAAAAAAGTTGAATTATGAGAATATACCAAACACAACCAAAGAATTCTTCACACATACAGTTATATATGAGTCATTTCATGTGTTTTCAATCTGACTTTTGCCAGAGCAGTTTCCTTTTTTAAAGAATGCATGCAAATCTCTCCATTTAATTTTTACTCCATATGCTAATAGTATTGAATCTTTCCTGCTGGGGGCAGGGTTTTCCTTTAGTAATCTAGGGGGATACAGGCTGTTTATTATAGGATTTTTGTTTAAAATCCACTCTGACAGTAATTTGTGTCAGTGCATTTGCTGAGAGATGATAGCATCAAAAGGTACAATAAATTTAGTGTGATTTCCAATAAACGTTCAACATGTTACAATAGCGTAATAGTACATTGTCCTCAAAACTCTAAAGCACCTCCATTTTTAAATCACCAATCACAAATTCACAGGGACACCCAAGTCCTTGGACACCAGTAGAGCTACAGGGGCAGATCAGGGACACACCACCATCCCACACACACACGTCACAGGGTTATCTTCAGGCCAAAGTTCAACATTACACATAAATCCCATTACTTAAAAGGCATTGGATATGCCAGCATTTAGATTAGTCTTTTAAATTGTTACTATGGCGCCACCTATGGATGAATCATGGTCATTCTTTCTGGTATAGTTACTCGTGGTCACTAGTTGCATTTACAAATTTAAAGCATTGTTGCTCAAGGACTTTGAGTTATTTGACCATTTCCAGGAAAATAATAATAGAAGAAAATCAGGGCCCGTTTCACCAGAGCTACCTGCTTGTAGCGGTCTTTGGCGTCATCAAAGCGACTCTGGTTAAAGCAGCGGTTGCCAAAGCTGCGCTGTGTGTCCACCACACTGAGGAGGGTAGACAGAGCTACAGTGTTCTGCTCCTCCTGGTGACAGAGAGGGGAGAGAGAGGGAGGGAGAGAGAGAGAGGGGGGAGAGAGGGAGAGAGAGAGGGAGGGAGAGAGAGAGGGAGGGAGAGAGAGGGGGAGACAGAGAGAGGAGAGAGAGGGGGAGACAGAGAGAGGAGAGAGACAGAGGGGAGAGAGGGGGAGAGAGGGAGGGAGAGAAGGAGGGGGGAGAGAGAGGGAGATGGAGGGGAGAGAGTGGGGGAGCGGGAGAGAGGGAGGGGAGAAAGAAGGGAGCGAGAGTGGGGAGAGGGGGTAAAGGAGATGAGAAGCAGTCAATGACACTAACAAAACAAAGCAAGATTTTTTTTGTTCCATGTGAAACAGCACAGCCATAAAATATTTTAATCTGACAGGATGCATTTTCACCTGCTGAATTTGTTCTCTGCTACACTATGTTGTTCTTCACTCCTTAGTCCTTACCAGGCTCAGAGCCATGAAGTCATCCACTTCAGACTTGGGCCAAGTCAAGGAAGTCCAGAACCTGGACCTCGTAGAGCACAGTGGCAGCTGGGGGGATGTGAGGAGGACAGCCCATCTCCCTGTAGGCATAATCAGGCAGCAGGAGGAACCTGGAGAACTCTCCCTTCCTCATGGTCCGGAGACCAAGCTCCAGGCCATACAGTGTCACGTCTGTGAGGGAACATTAATTGACTGATTTTTTTATTTAAACAAATACATCACAAGATGCCTCATTTCCTGAGGATGGCACATGTCATGAAAGCATTCCAAAACACTTCTTGCCAAAAGGACGTGTGTGTGACTGAGTAAAATGTGATTAATGCAACCGCTGTCGAAAAGCAGAGGCGCAGCTGTGTGTGTATCACACGCACCCCTTCCAAGCTTCATCATTCTTGGATACTTCTGGTGGTTTGTGGTCTCGAACGGTCGCTCCGAATACTCCAGAAATCCAGAAAAGCGAACTGTGGATGGATTGAAGGGAACATTAAACAAAGAGCACCCATTCAAGTAGATGTATATATAGCATATAGCCTACACGTAACAGCGGCAAGGTACATCCTGCTGTAACAAGTGGACAAGCCTCAGTGCGGTGTGTGCGATGAGAAGAACATGTTGCTAAAGATGTGACTTTGCCAATATGTTCGCTAGTGGAATAACTCATGTTTTTAGAACCCGAGAGAGGGTGCCGTGTGGACATGTACACCAAGGTCCTGAGGCGACGCCCTTTCAGACAACCCCGTTGGATCTTGATCTGACATTTGTCTGCATGGGAGTTTTGTTCGCTCTCTCTGTGAACCTGATCTTTTCTTGGCTATTAGATCAATGGAGAAATCGCCACCGAAACATTAAGGTTGGTAATCAAAGTTTCATTTTACTTTAATCATTTACAATTCAAACAATTACAGAAGCTGTTCTGTCTTTGTGAAGCCTTAATGACCTAAATTGAGCCTAAATACCATCTGGTATTTCCTTTATAAATTAGGATGAAAACCTTGAAGACATTGATTGGTAAGTTGATAATGTTTTTTTCTGTATCCAACCATGTGTGTGTGTGTGTGTGTATGTGTGTGTGTGTGTATGTGTGTTTGTTTGTGCGTGCGCGTGTGCATGCATGTGTGAGATGTGTGTGTTTGTGTGTAAAATGTGTGGTATGATGCATTTTGATTGTACAAGTGTACTGAAATCATCAAAAGTCATTTTAGTTTATTTTATTTTGTTGTATCTCAAGGGCCCAGAGGGACAGTGTGACAGTCCGGGTCGACAGCTGCCCTGACCATCTGGAAGTGCTAATGCAGATGCATGAGCGCCATTGGGACTGTCGAGGACAAGACGATTCAGGTTCTGACTCCTATGATCCGGGGGGCTGTGGACAAGACCCGGTGTCTGAGATGAGCAGAGGCTTCGCCCCCGTGCCACCTGGCGGCGTCGCCAAGCCCTTTCCAACACGCAAGGGCAAAAGTTCAAAGGGCAAATCAGAGCTGAACGTTCCTCTCTCAGCCAAGGCCGACAGGGAGCGTCTGGTGCTGCCTCGCTGTCAGAGGCTCTGTTGCAAGAGCTCAGACTCTCTGGTGAACAGGGCAGCTGTCACAGCTCCATATGACACAGCACTGTCTGTCACCGGTCCATTTGACACAGCCCCATCTGTCACCGGTCCATTTGACACAGCCCCGTCTGTCACAGCTCCATCTGACACAGCCCCGTCTGTCACCAGTCTATTTGACACAGCCCCGTCTGTCAGACCACCATTCGCGATCACCAGGACCAGTAGAGTTGACAGCCCCGCTAACGCCTTATCCACCCCCATGGCGTCTACTGGTGTGCTGGTAAAGGGACAATCTGACCAGGACGTTCCACGATCACCCGAGCGCCACTTGAGGCGAGATCTGGAGCTCTCTCGGTGTCGGAGGCTTTTTCAAATCTTTCGTTTTGCTGCTCCGCTTGTGTCGGTGCTCCATTTTACATGTACGGTTCTTTGTCAAGATCAAACAGATTGAACCAATTGACCTTGTGACCTGCACCTGTGTGATCTGTCTTGAGTTCACAAACTTTAATAGTGCCCTCTATAGACTAGTTTTATAGCCTTTTCATGGATCTGTGGAAAGGTAGCCTACATCCCACCCATTAGATTAAAGAGTAGACTATAGAAAATATGTAGCCACACAAGCTTCTCTCTTTTTTAAAAAGACGTGGGCCCTTATAAACTGTTCAAAATATAAATAACAGATTATGAAATGACTGAGTTGTGAAAGGTATTTTTGATAAAGTGCTATTATAGTTGTTTAATACAAGGCCTGTCTATTTAGGCCTAGTTATGCTTCAATACTGCTGTACACTTTGTACTTTTCCAGAACACATAGTACGCATGAAAAGTTGTTATTATCTGTGTTCCAGTAGCAGATAAGTTGACTGCCAAGGACACACAACCTCACAATGAAAAGCCTGTTAAAGTTGCAGTAAATGTAACTAACAGAGGGAACACCTTAATCACATCGGCTGAATGGAAAACGAAACTAGTGAGCTCATAGGACTAGCATTAGATAAAAGTTTCAACCAATCAGGTACTAACACATGTAGTCACGCGCCAATGTATTGTGTGGAATAGTATATACAGAACGTCCCGACATTCGTCGGCGCGCTTGCTCAGAGACATTTGTGTCTCTGTGTAACCGTCCCTTTGCTGCAATTGTAAGGTAATAAAGTAAGTTTCTTTTACTCTACTCTGTTATATTTCGTGTCCTCATTTGACAAGGTTGTGTGATTGTGTTGGTCCTTGGGAGGAGAACCCTGTGGTACTGGTGAATTCAATCTGAAGTGTTATAATAGTACTTTGTGAGTGTCCGAAGGTCATAGGTCAACTGAGTCCAGCCACCACATTTCACTGGTGTCAGAAGTGGGATTCCGGCTGATCTGCCCTCCTGAGTGGACCTACGTTGGACTGATCACCCTCCCACGTATCAACTTCCTAGCCAAGCCGTCGACGGACGAGGTTGAGGGCGGACGCAGGGCCGCTCAGAGGGGCAGGGAGGCCTGGAGTCCCTCCCTAAAAAGGACAACCAACACACCAACTGGAGGATTTGCTTTTCTGACATTATAGTAAGTTCTAAACGTACATCGATTGTTCACAGAGAAAATTCCTTTTTAATGAGAGTATATACCTAGGGCTACGCTTGAGACGTACGGCATAGGATATAGAGAGATTATTAAGGTCCACACACATACATTGGTTGCCACGGTGAGGTTTAATGCTTGCTACATTATAACTACATAGTCCGTCCATAGATCAAGAATTCCCATACCTAGACACTTGGTTATAGGCTCACAGAGAAGTGCTGCGCCCGTGTTAACATTATAGTTGTTGAAGAATTATTCTTTTGGTTGGGTTTTCAATTTCATTGACTGTGTGAAGTGTTTTATCCGAGCGGTGCGAAATAGAACCATAACGACTCCGATATTAAACAGTGTTGCTGTTCCACATAAAGTACGTTCCACATTCTGACTAAAGGTACCATTCTGTTCTACTACTATTCTACTACTACTGTTCTACTACTATTACTATTACTATTACTACTACTATTCAAGAAGTTGTGATTGAAGTGACTGTTGTGTTGTGTGCGTTAGAGACATTGCCTTACAATTGCAGCAAAGGCAATTACACATATTTGTAACATTACACATATTACTGTCATGTCGCTCACGGACGTGGTCACGTGAGCAAAGGGGGGGATTAGTCAGATCCTTACCCGATCCTGGTACTGCCCAGGCATCACACAAACAGCAGAAAAAAATTGTCAACCCCCGACCCACCACTGCCCTCGAGAAGATCAATCAGGCCGCGCAAACAGGGGAAAACAGCGTAAACATACAGGTGACAAACAAAGAAGAGGAGGCCGAATTTCTCTCCAATAATCACGATCCCCTAGTAGGTACAGACCACCATGGACCCACCCAAGAGGCCAGGAACGCCCTTCGCCGCTGCGGAGGAAACATGGCCTGCGCCCGAGCTGTCCTCATCAGTCAAGTCCACAACGGACCCTGCTGGGTGTGCCATGAGGGAGTCAGGAAGGACTCCTTCGAGGGCATCAGCAGCAAAAATGTGAACTTCAACAACACTGGTAATTGCACCACACCATTTGACATTCTAAGTGTTCTCTCAATTGACCAAATGATCAGGAAGAACAACCAGTCCCAGAGCCCGCGGACCCAGAGGTCCCAGAAGAGGAGGAGGAACCACCCCAACCGACCCCACCACTTAGGAGACCCCAGAGAGAGCGAAGGCCACCCGCCCACCTAGCCCAATATGAATGGAAGTAAGCTCATCGTTGCCGCCGTCATACTATTTACCGCTCTGTCATTCCTCAGCACCGGTGCCGAGGCCAGACAAACGTTCTGTCCTGGAGAACCGTGAAGCCCTCGACCTAATCACCGCCAGGGAAGGTGGAGTATGCAAAATGTTAGGCATAAGTTGTTGTTTCTTTATCCCAGACGCCAAAGACAATGTCACTAACTATCTCAAACATAGCGCCACCAGGATTGAACAAGTTTTGAGCCAGGTTGCCCCCACCGGAGGAGATCTGCATTGGCTGACCGAGTTCTTCTCTGGCTGGGCGGGGAAAGCAGTCTCCATGATCGTGAGTGTCCTGGTTCTAATTGGAATACTAGTGTTCTGTGGCATCCCTATCTGCAAGTGTCTCATCACCAAAGCAACCCGAGCCACCCTGGGAGCAGACGCCACCGAGATGGTCCTGCTGCAGGATGAAGAAGCCTCCCTGTCCCCAGCCCAGCAGAAGGCTTGGGACCTCCAGAAATACCATGAGGCTAACCCTGGAGTGATCCACCAGTAGACAGGCAAGATCTGAGCACATACACACATTTCCAGACACTGATAACCAACATACACCCCACACTGGGACCTCCTAACTTGGGTAGACACGAGAGCCGTGGCCCCTGCTAGTCGAGCTACAAACACCTCCCTACAGTGACAGACCAGCTGGCAGTCACCTAAAGGTTGAGCACCGGAGAGGACTCTTGGAGTCCTGAAGACCAAACCACCAAGAAGCTGAGTAACTGACCAATAGGGTCAACCCAAAAGCAATAATACTGTTGTAAATTTCACTATTAAAGACTCATGCCATTCCTGACATTTTAAACTGTTGTTTTATGATTGTACTAGTTACAGTACAGTAACTATGTTCTATTATGTTTTATACTCCGTTTTAAAGTCACTGGGCTATTTAGATGTGTTTTCAAGTACTCTGTTATTCCCCATTCTGATAGCTTAGCTTAGCATCATTCACCAGTAATGTTAACAGTAGAGTGATCCATATTATGGATCAAAGGGGGGAAATGTGAAAGGTATTTTTGATAAAGTGCTATTATAGTTGTTTAATACAAGGCCTGTCTATTTAGGCCTAGTTATGCTTCAATACTGCTGTACACTTTGTACTTTTCCAGAACACATAGTACGCATGAAAAGTTGTTATTATCTGTGTTCCAGTAGCAGATAAGTTGACTGCCAAGGACACACAACCTCACAATGAAAAGCCTGTTAAAGTTGCAGTAAATGTAACTAACAGGGAACACCTTAAAGTCCCAGTTAACCAAAATCTGAGATTTGCTTGAAAACACATTCTATGTGTTAGTGATGCATTGCTGATAACATGTAAAAATGGGATGAACCATCTGTAGTACTGAATTGTGAAGTTAGACCAGTTTTGTGTTTTTGACCAGTTTTGATTTCTGGATTTTCTGGGCGGGCTTAAAACGGTACCGGATGACGTAGAGCGGTGTTCTTAGCATATCCCCGCCCTAACACTATATAAAGCTAGAACGGATTTGAATCTTCGGTTCTCCTGCTCAATCTTGAGTCTAGAATTAGCTAGTTTTAACCAACAGTCTAGAATTAGCTAGTTTTTCTTAGTTAGCAATGCCTATGCATAAAACTAAACGAAAATGCATCCTTCCTGGATGCCAGCAGGAATGGGATGATAAGGTCTCCTTCTTTCACTCCCGAGTAAAGCTGAAATGAGAAGCAAATGGTTAGCATTTTTGAAGAGCCATGGTGTTACAGAGTCTGTCACCGCTAGCGCCCGCCTCTGCAGCAAACATTTCACTCCCGAAAGCTTCTGCAATTATAATATGAGGCTTTTGGGTTTCACGGACTCACGACTGGTCCTGGTGAATTCGGCAGAGCCAACCATCTCTCTCCCCGGCCTCCATTCTCCTCCTGTCGCATCAACCTTTGGTGCCGACACCGCTGCCTTGTGTGCTTATAGCTAATTAACGTTATAACGTTAGCTAGGTAACGTAAGCAATAGGAAAATACACTGCTACGTTAATCTACAAAATGTGTCTTGACATTTATGTGGTAATGTCAGCTATGATGAATTATATGTAATCTTAGGAGGAATTATAGCTAACATTAGCTATGTAGCTTGTTGCAGATGGGAGTGTGTATATAGTCTAGCTAACATAGCTAGCAGCACCGACCAGGCGACCACCCACCAAATAACGTTACGGATGATATATTATGACTATAAGCGTTAACTATACAGAAACTGCCTGCCATATTTGTGGCACCTGATGTGCGTATGGGTTCACCGGTAATGGTTACAGTATATTTCTCCAGCGGGAGACCGGGAGGCGGGAGCGAGGGGGCTTGGTTAGGTAGACCAGGTAGACCAGCTGCAGCTGGAGAAAGACGCACCCTCTCACAGTGAAGCAGTGCTCGGCGGCTACTGGCTGAACATTCCAGTTCTGTTGGATATGTTGCGGGAAAGTTGAAGCCGAGTGCTCGTTATTCTCACACATAACATTGCCAACGAGAGTGGATGAGTCTGTCCCGATTATCAACTCCGGTAGTGTACGCTTCTTCGCTCTATCAGCGCTGTTCAAGCCAGTGACTAAAAGGTACATTTTAAACAACTTTTTCCATTGATCCCAAGGGACGACAGGATTGCCTGGGAGGGATAGGAATGGGTCCGGAGGTGGCAGTGAGAAAATAGGGACAGACTCATACATTCCTCGTTGCCTGTTTTTGTATTTTGCATCTAAGGGCAGTAACACTGGCGCGTTGGTATAGAGTAGCTACAGTTTTACCTGTGTTGTTTGTCAGGAGGTAGGTTAGGAGGAAGCATCTGTGCGTTTGACTCATTAGACAAGTGTAATTTCAACTCCTCTCTGTTTTCACAAAGCTGTGCCTTCCTACCACAAAAGAGACGGCGTGCCAGTGTGACAATATGCAGACCAGAGAACGGTACTATTTGACAGGTTCTTCCCTCCACACCCCCTCCCCACGCAATTGGGTGTGGCTTCAGTGCCTTCAGCAGACACGCCCCCACAGTCTCAGACCAGAGAATGCTGCTGATTTTTAACCGATTTTGAAGCCTTATTTTATATACTTAGCGACATTTTTAATCACTCAGATTTGGCTGGGCGGTTAATGACATGTTTTCCTGTGGTGTGTGAAGCTCATAACAAAAATTTGAACTGGGTTAACCTGGACTTTAATCACATCAGCTGAATGGAAAACGAAACTAGTGAGCTCATAGGACTAGCATTAGATAAAAGTTTCAACCAATCAGGTACTAACACATGTAGTCACGCGCCAATGTATTGTGTGGAATAGTATATACAGAACGTCCCGACATTCGTCGGCGCGCTTGCTCAGAGACATTTGTGTCTCTGTGTAACCGTCCCTTTGCTGCAATTGTAAGGTAATAAAGTAAGTTTCTTTTACTCTACTCTGTTATATTTCGTGTCCAAAAACATGTTAAACTCTCGATTTCAAAGACTGAAGAGGATGTGCAGTACACCGCTGTGAAGTTGAACCCGCCCAGAGCTGCCCCCAAGTGGGCATATCCGGTCACTACAACAACATAACACACGTACTCATTTGAAATATTCGACCTGGCTTGAATACAATGTCCCCTGGCTAGTGTGACATACAGCATGGGTTGTGTGTTATTATACAGTACAGTATGTGTTGTGTGTGATATAGGTATAATTATGTGTTATATACAGTATGTGTTGTGTGTGGTATAGGTATAATTATGTGTTATATACAGTATGTGTTGTGTGTGATATAGGTATAGTTGTGTGTTATATACAGTATGTGTTGTGTGTGATATAGGTATAGTTGTGTGTTATATACAGTATGTGTTGTCAATCAATCAATCAATCAATCAAAGCTTTATTTGGATAGCGCATTTCATACCCAGAGGCAACACAATGCGCTTTACAGAGAACAAGGGAGGTGGGCATACGACCCACCCATACATATTCCAGAGGGAAGCAAAAAAACAGTAATCACCCGGGGGTCAGATAAGTGAGCTGTAAAAATTCTTCCCTGACCCCTCTCAACAAGGCGATCGAGCAAGCTCCTGGAGTATGTTTGTCTACCGGCTAAGAACATGTATAAAGCAGTACATTACATTAAATTACATTTCAGAGTAAGAGAGGCTCAAAAAGCATCATAGGAGAGACATGGCAAATACTGGTGTGTGTTTGCTATGGCCCAGGCCTAAAGCCGGAAGTGGGCTGGTTTATGTCTGTGTGTACGTGTGTGTGTGTTAACTAAATGCTACGACATCCACAGCAGACACAGGAGTATCTATTGGACTCCGGGAGGTCTGCTGGTGACAGTGGGGCATCCACTGGACCTGGTTAGAAGATAGGAGGGAGAGAGAGAGGCACTAGGGAGAGGGAAGGCAAAACAGGGTTAGTAGCACACAGAGCCATAAAAGCAATACAGATATTAAAACAGGCAACCTGGAGCAAGCTCCTGGAATATATTTGTCTAATGGCTAAGAACATTTATAGAGCAATAAATTACATTAAATTACATTTTCAGAGGTATAATTATGTGTTATATACAGTATGTGTTGTGTGTGATATAGGTATAGTTATGTGTTATATACAGTATGTGTTGTGTGTGGTATAGGTATAGTTGTGTGTTATATACAGTATGTGTTGTGTGTGATATAGGTATAGTTGTGTTATATACAGTGTGTGTTGTGTGTGATATAGGTATAGTTATGTGTTATATACAGTATGTTGTGTGTGGTATAGGTATAGTTATGTGTTATATACAGTGTGTGTTGTGTGTGGTATAGGTATAGTTATGTGTTATATACAGTATGTTGTGTGTGGTATAGGTATAGTTATGTGTTATATACAGTGTGTGTTGTGTGTGGTATAGGTATAGTTGTGTGTTGTACCTATACAGTGTGTGTTATGTGTGGTATAGGTATAGTTGAGTGATACAGTATGTGTTGTGTGTTACAGTATATTCAGTATGTGTTACATTGCATTACAGTCATTTAGCAGACACTTTTATCCAAAATGACTTATTTCAATAATTGCATTTAATGTAGATACTGTAGTAAACATACTACTACTCGTACTACTGGGGGGGGATATGGGTGGGGAGAGAGAGAGAGAGAGAGAGAGAGAGAGAGAGAAATAAACTAAGTTTGATTCAAATGCAACTTCAGCTTAAATCTATTTAAATCTAGCCCTACATTTATTTCAATTATAGCCGCCTGGACTAGCCGTCAAGTCACAGTGTTCTATCCGCTCTGTGACATCACGGGCACTACGGCGTAACATGTAGGCCTACGTTTGTGTGAAGGAAGGAAGGTAGCCTGGGTATATTTTAAACCTACGTGATACTGATGCATCTCTAGGCACTGGAGGGCCTTCTCCGGGCTGCACCACCTCCTTCAGGATCCCGCCATCACCCAGGACGTCCTGCATCTGTAGCCCCATGCGGTGGAACGGGCCCTAGCATAAAACAAACAACAGGAAAGGTTCGTTCAAGCTAGCTGGCAGGTAGTTGCTTACTTTCATCGCCTTCATTTCTTTTATATATTTCTAGCCATGGATTGTAATGAATCGACCGAGCTAGAGCTGTAGCACCAGACAGTTCGCCGTTCAGAATTTTGGCACGCGTGCACCAGTGGATGCTCGTGATGCACGTGACCCCATAACCTGCACGACAGCGCGCGTTTGTCTTGATCTTAAAATCTGTTTAACTCCAATAAAATATCTGAAGTTAGTGGGATACGATCTGTCTAACGTTACCTGTAAGTTAACTAACGTTAGCTAGCCAACTAGGGCAATAAATTGCTAACTAACGTTAGATGCACGTCTCTAATTTACCTGGGTAACGCTACCATCCCCTTGTCGCCCACGGGGGTCTAAATAGTTTCGGATTCTGGTAGAAAATCCATTTGCTGCCATGATGGTTAGCTACCTTTCGGTAGTTTCTCAATACCGGTTACACCGTCGCTGACAGTAACTATCTAGTTTATCTCGCACGTTGAGACTGACTAGTGAGTAGGCCAAGTAGTTAGTTAACTAACGTCAGTCGCTAGGTGGCGGTTAGAGCAATCATCCGGGAAATGTCGGGGTCAAAATTGAGTTCTACATCGTGGAGCTACGCCCCATAGGGGGGCGCTAGCGCTCCTATTGGTAACCCATGTTGGCATGCCAACAACCAATCTGAAGATAAACATGTACTTTTATCGTCCTAACCAATCACAGACCCCCCACCTACTAAAAAGGTGGCTACACCCCAGCAATCTCCTCTCCCATTTTCAGACGAGCTATCAAGCACCTGAAGGAAGCCTTCTGAAGAATTATGAAGAAAACGAAGAAGAGCGAGAAGAACGGCGGCGACCTACCTCTGAGGGACTCCGGCGCTGCTGGATCCCCTATGGACGGCCCCGCCCCTCCTCTTCTGGAAGATGCCCCGCGGGTCGAGGACTGCGGCTGTGGTGCCTTGGACCCGGACGACCGCCACGACCGGTGTGTGGCGTGCCTGGGGAAGAGCCACGCTGAAGAGGGAGTCTCTCCCAACCCGCCGTGCTCCCAGTGCACGCTGCTGCCCTCTTTATTCAAGCGTGCCCGCCTGGACTTCTGGTGCGCACGGAGTACCGTCCCCTGTCCTCTCCCCTCCTGCGAGTCCGAGCCTTCCGACGACGACTCTGGGGATAGAAGTGACTGGGAGGACAGTGGGGAGTTGCCCGCCTCTCAGGGCCCCTCCCCACGCACGGGCTCATCTGTGTCTGGTTCCGAACCCCCCGCCGGCGGCGAGGGCGGCCCCCCAGACGATGAGCCCCGGGATTCCGGTGGGGCCAAGCCGCTCGTATTCCGGAGGGTGTTCCCCGGTATACTTGAGCGCGCGGCGGTCTCCATCGGAATCCCCCTCCCGTCAGAGCCTGAGGCGAGTTGCACCAACCTCTGGGGCATTTCTTGCTTCGAGCTCTCGACGCGGAGAATCAAGCGGCCCCTCCCTGTCATGGAACATATCGACAAGTTTGTCGAGAGTACCTGGGTGGCGCCTCTCGAGCAGGCTAAGGCCCCGGTTCGCGCCTGGACTGACGACACGCGTGTGTCCGGCTATGAGCGCGACATCTCCGGTGGCATCCCGGCGCTCGAGCCCTCCTTTGCCGCCCACTTCGCTCCTGGCGCGGCTGCGTGGAGCAATACCAAGAAGCCTCAGCTTCCCGGGGCGCGAGACCGACCGCATGTATGTCCTCGCTGCCTCTCCGACCGCATGTATGTCCTCGCTGCCCAGGCCACGGCCGCCGTTTCCTCCATCTCCATCCTGGTCACTACCCTGGCATCGGAGTTGAGCAGCGGCGCCTCGCCATCGCCCGAACGGGTTCCCGACCTCCAAGCTGCGGCTGGAGCGGCCATGCAGCTCTGCCAGGCTGCCGCGATCTGCACTGGCCGCGTCATGGCTAACGCTGTGGTGCACCATCGCCTGCTGTGGCTGGGCGTCTCCCCTGTGAACGACACAGCTCGCACGGCTCTGCTGAACGCTCCCATCTACCGGTCCGGGCTGTTCGGCTCTGCCGCCGGCGAAATCCTGGAACGCCTCGGCAAAGTTGAGGAGCAGTCCAAGCTGGTGGCCAGGCATCTCGGGGTCAAGAGGACCCAGTCTGCTGCCTCCCGTGCCCCCGTAAAGAGGAGGAAGAGGAAGGAGAGGTCCGCCCCTCCGAGGGCTGCCCCCGGTCCCCCTCCCGCGAACCAGCGATCCGCTCAGGCTCCCCATGCTCCTTCCACCGCTCGCCAAGGTCCTGCTCCGCAGTGTAAGAGAAAGAAGCCCGGCACTAATGCGTGACTATTAACGTCTGCTCAGGCTGCTATTGTTCCCTATGGCCCTCCCCTCACGTTAGAGGATGGTTGTGGTCCCTGTATTAGGGGTTCTCACAATAAAGAGCATGTTCATGTGTACACCGGTGGTCACTTGTGTCATTTCCATGCTCGACAGTCTGATGCTATGATTAATGTGTCTCTGGGTTCTGGTTCTGAGATGGTTGCGCCTGCCCCTCCGCTCTCTGCCGAGAGAATTAAGTCTGTGGAGGGTAGCGCTGTTCTGCCCCGTTATCATGTCTCAAGTAAACTACGGGCCAGTTCATCCACTCAGTTAGCTAGCGCTAGCCTGGCTACTCTTCCTACCCCGGCGGGGATATCAAGGAAGTTTGTCGGGCAGCCTTCCCCCTCTACGGGTCAGCTTTCGGCAGCTAAACTTTCCGTTTCCAAGAGAAAGGCTCGCCATAGAGTTAATCCTGTGTCTCGCTTGGTGTGTAATACTGGGAAGGTGTTCTCTGCTACTTCTACGGTGAGCGCAGGTATTCGTGTACCGCACCATCGTGAACGGCTGGGAAATGAAGCCCCTGTGTCTCGTTCGACTAAGCTACTCTCGCACACACCCCGAGAGACGGTTGATCGTTAGGACCGTTAAGCGAACTTCATTTGAATTTGAGCGCTCGCTCTGCTATA
This sequence comes from Borostomias antarcticus, assembly GCF_949987555.1. Classification (NCBI taxonomy): domain Eukaryota; kingdom Metazoa; phylum Chordata; class Actinopteri; order Stomiiformes; family Stomiidae; genus Borostomias; species Borostomias antarcticus. Next base: position 22,238,927 of record NC_140234.1, read on the forward strand.
CTTCAAATTTGAATGATCGTACGTCATTGGTTCCCTCCGTTGCGCTGCATCGGTATGGGTCGTCTGCCTCATTTGCATATGGGAGCAAGATTCCCCGACTTTTCGCGGCAAGTTCAAAGGCGTCTGCCTCCACACAGACTGAGTCTATGTCGGCAGCGGCCTCATTTGCATACAATGACTGGGCTCCGCTACTTCAGCCGTCTTCCTCATTTGCATATGAGAGCGATGCTCCTTTTCCTTGCGTTGTGAGCGATACAAGGGCTACCGCTACACAGGTTAAGTCGGTGGCCTCTTCATGTGCATACACTAACGCGGCCCCACTGTCTGCAGACATGTTAGTTGATTTTCACAACAGCTCTCGGGCTACTTACGAGCTTACGTCTCCAGGCTCTGGAGGACGTTTACACTGTTCTGACATTGATGTGGCCCCACTTCAAGTAAGTCGGTGTGTGATGACAGTGTCTGCGGTTCGCCTCCCTTTCATATGCCGCCCCCCTTGGACTGCTGCAGCCCCCACGGCAGGGGAGGTGCCAGCGGTGGCGGTCGGGGCCGTTCTAGAATACGATCGCTTTCTGGCGAACGTCCCGCGCACGGCGGCGGGCCCTCTCTCGCGATGCAGAGTGGCGTGGATGCGGTTGCCATGCCTCCCTCGCTGGCTGTTTCGCATCCTGACATCTGGGTATGCGATTCAGTTTATCGCCCACCCTCCGTCCTTCACCGGGGTGGTGGAGACTGTGGTCTCGGGTCCGCAGCAGGAGAACGCTCTCCAGTCGGAGATAGCGGAGCTCCTATCCAAGGAGGCGATAGCGGTGGTTCCACCGAGCCGCTCGGGGGCGGGATTTTACTCTCGTTACTTCCTCGTCCCGAAGCGAACAGGGGGGATGCGTCCCATCCTCGACCTGCGCCTTCTGAACAAATGCGTAGCCAAACGGCATTTTCATATGCTCACAGTGAGGCACCTGTTCGACTCCGTTCTCCAGGGAGACTTCTTCACAAGCATAGATCTAAAGGACGCATACTTTCATGTTCCCATCAGAGAGGGTCACAGAAAGTTTCTGCGTTTTGCTGTCCAGGGTGTGGCTTACGAGTACACCAGGCTTCCGTTCGGTTATGCGCTGGCTCCTCTGGTGTTTTCCAAGTGCCTAGAAACGGCGATTCTACCGCTGAGGCGCGAGGGCATCAGAGTGCTCGCCTACCTGGACGACCTTCTGATCCTCGCCTCGTCAGCCGCTCAGGCCAGGTCGCACACCTCCCAGCTTGTGACTCATCTCACAGGCTTGGGATTCGCCATCAACTGGGAAAAGAGCACGCCGCGCCCGTCTCAGTCTGTCATTTATCTGGGTCTCAACTTGGACTTTGTCTCGATGCGCGCGTCCCTGGCGGCTCCGAGGCGTGATGCTCTGGCCCAGGCACTCTCTATCTGCCTGCCAGGGAGGGTGGCCACGGCTCTGACGGTGATGCGTTTGCTGGGCTTAATGTCATCGGCCCACGCGGTGGTTCCACTGGGCCTCCTGCACATGCGTGGCTTACAACGTTGGTTCGCACGTCTTCGTCTGAATGTCATCAGGGATAAATTCAAGATGGTGACGCTGCCCGGGTCCCTGGCTGCGGACCTGGCTTTCTGGAGGAACCCGCGCATCATCGCGCGTGGTGTCCCTCTAGGCAGGGTGTCGTTCCATATACCGATTTTCACGGACGCGTCCCTCTCCGGCTGGGGAGGGACGTGCCTGTCCCAAGCCGTGGGGGGCCGTTGGCCTCCTGGCGAGAACAGGCACATCAATCTCCTAGAGCTGGAGACTGTGTTGCTGGTTCTTCAGCACTTTGCACCTGCGCTGAGGGGGCTCCCTGTGCTAGTGCGCTCAGACAACCGTGCCACGGTAGCTTACATCAACCGTCAGGGTGGTGTCCGCTCAGTGGCTCTTCATCGCACGGCGGTGAGGTTGTGGCTGTGGGCGAGCTCCAATCTGAGCTCCCTCCAGGCTCAGCACATTCCGGGCCCCTTGAATGTCGGCGCCGACCTCATGTCGAGAGGCGGGCCGCGCCACGACGAGTGGAGGCTGCATCCTCAGATTGTGTCACATCTTTGGGCGTGTCACATCTCTCGGTCGTGCTAAAGTGGACCTGTTCGCCACAAGGGAGAATGCTCACTGTCCTCTTTGGTTCTCTCTGAGTCGGACGGACAGCCCCCCGCTGGGAGTGGACGCCTTTGCGCACACCCCTTGGCCGGAGGGCCTGCTCTATGCCTTCCCCCCAGTGGCGATCATTCCTATGCTGTTGACCAGAATACGGTCCGAACGTCGGACAGTGATCCTAGTTGCGCCAGACCGTCCCAGTGCGCGATGGTTCGTGGAACTGATGGCTCTGGTTCAGGTTCGCCCTTGGCTCATTCCGTACAGGCGGGATGCCCTGTCCCAGGCGGGCGGCACGATACAGGCCCCCCCGGTTCTGGGTCAGCGCTTGGTGGCCTGGTTACTGAACGGCGCAGGTTAGCTCGGAGGGGTCTCTCCGCGGCTGTGATCAGCACTATTCAGAGCGCGCGTGCTGGCTCTACTTCTAAGCTGTACGCTGGGAAGTGGGAGTCTTTCGTGCGTTGGTGTGATGAGGAAGATGTAGACCCGGAGACCTGCTCAGTTGAGTCAGTGCTCTCCTACCTACAACATCTGTTGGACCTGGGGCTTGCTGCCTCCACCATTAGGGTGTATGCGGCTGCTATTTCAGCATGCCATGGGGGGTTTGCTAGGACTACGGTCTTTGCTCACCCTCTGGTCAGGCGTTTTTTGACGGGTGTGGTCCGGCTTAGACCACCTGTCAGAGCCTTGGCCCCCCAGTGGGATCTGTCACTGGTTTTGGACGCACTGTGCAAGGTGCCGTTCGAGCCTTTGGAGCAGGTTGATCTCAGATGGATGTCTATCAAAACGGCATTGCTCCTCGCATTATCCTCGGGTAAGCGAGTGAGTGATCTGTGTGCGCTGTCGACGCAGCCGGGCTGCCTCACCATCACTGGGGACGGCAGTAAGGCTGTTCTGAGGCCCAACCCGGTTTTCCTGCCCAAGGTGGTTAGGCACTCTTATAGTGCTAGGCCTCTGGAGCTGCGCGCCTTTTCTCCTCCTCCGCACTGCTCGGTGGAGGGCGCCCGGTTGCATCTCTTGTGTCCGGTCCGTGCGCTCTCTGTTTACATTAGGCGCACGGCCTCGTTCAGGACCACGCCTCAGCTGCTCGTATGCTACGGTGCGGGCAAGCTGGGCTCCCCCCTTTCCAAGCAGCGCCTCTCTCGCTGGCTTTGTGAGGGCATCTCTGCTGCGTATACCGCGGCAGGTCACCCTTTGCCTGGCCGGGTGCGCGTGCACTCCACTAGAGGAGTTGCCGCTTCGGTTGCGCTCTTTCAAGGGGTGTGTGTGGAGGATATCTGTGCTGCGGCGTCCTGGGCGTCGCCGTCGCCTTTTATCCGCTTCTATCTACTGGATGTGCCATCTAGCTCCCTGGCAGACTCTGTCCTGAGTGTCGCTGCTAGGGCCACGCCCTGAGATTGCGTGGCTGTGTTGGTCGGTAACTTCCCGGCCAATTTTACTTGCATGTTTATGCAGCTTGACCATTGTTCCGCCCCCTGTGCGGGGTGCGCGGCCTTTGGTTTTTAGCTCCTGGTGGACACCAGGGGACCCTTGCATTCCGTTTGCGGTCCTTTGCCTCGTCCGCCCGTCTTATTGCCTGACCGGCCCTCCGTTGGGGTTCGGGTGGAGGGAGTTGCACTTTACTACTGTGTGGTGCTTGTGTACTCCCTTGCCTCCAGTGGGTTGATGTTTTTATGTCGGCCTGGCCCGCGTACATTGTGGGCATCGCTGGAGCTCCGCCTATTACCAATAGGAGCGCTAGCGCCCCCCTATGGGGCGTAGCTCCACGATATAGAACGAAGGTTACGTAGTGTAACCCCAGTTCTACGAGTGGAACGGAGCCCCATAGGGTTTTTTCCGGGCCCTGCCTCTGGCTTTCTAGCTCGTCTGACTTAGTGTGGGAGAGCAGATTGCTGGGGTGTAGCCACCTTTATAGTAGGTGGGGGGTCTGTGATTGGTTAGGACGATAAGAGTACATGTTTATCTTCAGATTGGTTGTTGGCATGCCAACATGGGTTACCAATAGGAGCGCTAGCGCCCCCCTATGGGGCTCCGCTCCACTCGTAGAACTGGGGTTACAATACGTAACCTTCGTTCTCAGGTGTTTGAAGTTTGAAAAGGGAACATTAGCGGCTGATGACAGGTGCGTTTTTATATATCTACTGATTTATTTGCTATTTAAGTCTTTATTGTGTTGCGTACAATAATTAACAATCAAATGGTCATTATAAAATGTAGACTAGACGTAGCCTATTACTTACCAGTGATGAAGTGTTTGCCGCAGACAAACAAATTTGGGGTCCCATTGTCATGACTCAATGGCATTGACTTCCCTTGGGGTCCTCCCTCCGCCTGAAGCTATAAAATGCGTCTTTTGCCCTCTCTTAACCTACTTGGTAGTAAGGAGAACCGAATGTATGTATGAGTTTTATTGGTTATAGTGCACGACACAACACAGCAACTTTGGTGACAGCCTCAGCCTCTTGCTCTTCTAGGCCATCTCTAGTTTTGATCACTTTTTCACCCCAAGTGGGCGTGTCCGTCAAAGCTGACGTCAAGTAGCTCCAGTCTCACTTCCCGTCATGCCTTTCGCGTGTATGCAGAGAGAACGAGGTGCCCAGATATTTATATTTTAGACGTCCCAAAATACCTCACATGTCTACCAACGTACACTATTTATGGTAGACGTTAACTTGCTGAAATGCGCGTTTTTTTGTTTTTCCACCATAACCGGGAATGGTAAGGCTGAGAAAGTAGTCTCCGTAGGGGTCGGTCTATCAATTCAGTACACTCTGGTTTCTCTTCAGATCGCATAAATCTTTCGCCTTTTACTAAAGATTTCCGTGGAGAGGAACATTACGAGTATCAACCAATTTTTTGATGCCCTGCTTTAATGCGGGGCTGCCTAATGTGTTCAAATAAAAAGTGCGAACGGATGAACGTAATCCATCAGCGATAGCGAACTTATCTACTAACTGGCTTTGCTGTGTCGATGCACACATTGGAGTGCGAGGCTTTAGAAGAACAACGTTCTTTACAGTGAAAGCCGTCAGGAATCCACCCAAAAATCCAGTTACATCAAACCGGACCGATCTTTCTACCAAACCGGTAGAAAATTAATTAGCCTACAGGTGTCAAAGTCAGGCCACATGATATAAACATGACTAACCAAATTAATCACGTTCACATCACAAACTTTCAAGTCTGTTGTAGTATTTTATTATACTTTATAAATATAAAAATGTCAAACAAAATATATGCACAAAAGGACATCAATATTATATAATACATTTTCAAAAATATATGTTTTTCTTTAATTATAAATCCTATTAACTTCAATTGTAGTTTTAATATCTGACCCAGCATTTAGTACCAAGCCCATGCTGTTGGATTCATTTTCAAACTACAACAAAGTCAATAGCCCATGCTAGTAAATTGACAAAATGTACAACAAACTCAATAATATTCAAATTATACTGTGGTTTTGGGATTAATCATACAATTTCACAGTTGTTGAACAAAAAAGTTGAATTATGAGAATATACCAAACACAACCAAAGAATTCTTCACACATACAGTTATATATGAGTCATTTCATGCGTTTTCAATCTGACTTTTGCCAGAGCAGTTTCCTTTTTTAAAGAATGCATGCAAATCTCTCCATTTAATTTTTACTCCATATGCTAATAGTATTGAATCTTTCCTGCTGGGGGCAGGGTTTTCCTTTAGTAATCTAGGGGGATACAGGCTGTTTATTATAGGTTTTTTGTTTAAAATCCACTCTGACAGTAATTTGTGTCAGTGCATTTGCTGAGAAATGATAGCATCAAAAGGTACAATAAATTTAGTGTGATTTCCAATAAACGTTCAACATGTTACAATAGCGTAATAGTACATTGTCCTCAAAACTCTAAAGCACCTCCATTTTTAAATCACCAATCACAAATTCACAGGGACACCCAAGTCCTTGGACACCAGTAGAGCTACAGGGGCAGATCAGGGACACACCACCATCCCACACACACACGTCACAGGGTTATCTTCAGGCCAAAGTTCAACATTACACATAAATCCCATTACTTAAAAGGCATTGGATATGCCAGCATTTAGATTAGTCTTTTAAATTGTTACTATGGCGCCACCTATGGATGAATCATGGTCATTCTTTCTGGTATAGTTACTCGTGGTCACTAGTTGCAGTTACAAATTTAAAGCATTGTTGCTCAAGGACTTTGAGTTATTTGACCATTTCCAGGAAAATAATAATAGAAGAAAATCAGGGCCCGTTTCACCAGAGCTACCTGCTTGTAGCGGTCTTTGGCGTCATCAAAGCGACTCTGGTTGAAGCAGCGGTTGCCAAAGCTGCGCTGTGTGTCCACCACACTGAGGAGGGTAGACAGAGCTACAGTGTTCTGCTCCTCCTGGTGACAGAGAGGGGAGAGAGAGGGAGGGAGAGAGAGAGAGGGAGAGAGAGAGGGAGGGAGGGAGAGAGAGGGGGAGACAGAGAGAGGAGAGAGAGGGGGGGTGAGACAGAGGGGAGAGAGGGAGGGAGAGAAGTAGGGGGGAGAGAGAGGGAGATAGAGGGGAGAGAGTGGGGGAGCGGGAGAGAGGGAGGGGAGAAAGAAGGGAGCGAGAGTGGGGAGAGGGGGTAAAGGAGATGAGAAGCAGTCAATGACACTAACAGAACAAAACAAGATTTTTTTGTTCCATGTGAAACAGCACAGCCATAAAATATTTTCATCTGACAGGATGCATTTTCACCTGCTGAATTTGTTCTCTGATATAAAAATGTCAAACAAAATATATGCACAAAAGGAAATCAATATTATATAATACATTTTCAAAAATATATGTTTTTCTTTAATTATAAATCCTATTAACTTCAATTGTAGTTTTAATATCTGACCCAGCATTTAGTACCAAGCCCATGCTGTTGGATTCATTTTCAAACTACAACAAAGTCAATAGCCCATGCTAGTAAATTGACAAAATGTACAACAAACTCAATAATATTCAAATTATACTGTGGTTTTGGGATTAATCATACAATTTCACAGTTGTTGAACAAAAAAGTTGAATTATGAGAATATACCAAACACAACCAAAGAATTCTTCACACATACAGTTATATACGAGTCATTTCATGTGTTTTCAATCTGTTGTTTTCAATCTGTTACACTATGTTGTTCTTCACTCCTTAGTCCTTACCAGGCTCAGAGCCATGAAGTCATCCACTTCACACTTGGGCCGAGTCAAGGAAGTCCAGAACCTGGACCTCGTAGAGCACAGTGGCAGCTGGGGGGATGTGAGGAGGACAGCCCATCTCCCCGTAGGCATAATCAGGCAGCAGGAGGAACCTGGAGAACTCTCCCTTCCTCATGGTCCGGAGACCAAGCTCCAGGCCATACAGTGTCACGTCTGTGAGGGAACATTAATTGACTGATTTTTTTATTTAAACAAATACATCACAAGATGCCTCATTTCCTGAGGATGGCACATGTCATGAAAGCATTCCAAAACACTTCTTGCCAAAAGGACGTGTGTGTGACTGAGTAAAATGTGATTAATGCAACCGCTGTCGAAAAGCAGAGGCGCAGCTGTGTGTGTATCACACGCACCCCTTCCAAGCTTCATCATCCTTGGATACTTCTGGTGGTTTGTGGTCTCGAACGGTCGCTCCGAATACTCCAGAAATCCAGAAAAGCGAACTGTGGATGGATTGAAGGGAACATTAAACAAAGAGCCCCCATTCAAGTAGATGTATATATAGCATATAGCCTACACGTAACAGCGGCGAGGTACATCCTGCTGTAACAAGTGGACAAGCCTCAGTGCGGTGTGTGCGATGAGAAGAACATGTTGCTAAAGATGTGACTTTGCCAATATGTTCGCTAGTGGAATAACTCATGTTTTTAGAACCCGAGAGAGGGTGCCGTGTGGACATGTACACCAAGGTCCTGAGGCGACGCCCTTTCAGACAACCCCGTTGGATCTTGATCTGACATTTGTCTGCATGGGAGTTTTGTTCGCTCTCTCTGTGAACCTGATCTTTTCTTGGCTATTAGATCAATGGAGAAATCGCCACCGAAACATTAAGGTTGGTAATCAAAGTTTCATTGTACTTTAATCATTTACAATTCAAACAATTACAGAAGCTGTTCTGTCTTTGTGAAGCCTTAATGACCTAAATTGAGCCTAAATACCATCTGGTATTTCCTTTATAAATTAGGATGAAAACCTTGGAAGACATTGATTGGTAAGTTGATAATGTTTTTTTCAGTATCCAACCATGTGTGTGTGTGTGTGTGTTTGTTTGTGCGTGCGCGTGTGCATGCATGTGTGAGATGTGTGTGTTTGTGTAAAATGTGTGGTATGATGCATTTTGATTGTACAAGTGTACTGAAATCATCAAAAGTCATTTTAGTTTCTTTTATTTTGTTGTATCTCAAGGGCCCAGAGGGACAGTGTGACAGTCTGGGTCGACAGCTGCCCTGACCATCTGGAAGTGCTAATGCAGATGTATGAGCGCCATTGGGACTGTCGAGGACAAGACGATTCAGGTTCTGACTCCTATGATCCGGGGGGCTGTGGACAAGACCCGGTGTCTGAGATGAGCAGAGGCTTCGCCCCCGTGCCACCTGGCGGCGTCGCCAAGCCCTTTCCAACACGCAAGGGCAAAAGTTCAAAGGGCAAATCAGAGCTGAACGTTCCTCTCTCAGCCAAGGCCGACAGGGAGCGTCTGGTGCTGCCTCGCTGTCAGAGGCTCTGTTGCAAGAGCTCAGACTCTCTGGTGAACAGGGCAGCTGTCACAGCTCCATATGACACAGCACTGTCTGTCACCGGTCCATTTGACACAGCCCCATCTGTCACCGGTCCATTTGACACAGCCCCGTCTGTCACAGCTCCATCTGACACAGCCCCGTCTGTCACCAGTCTATTTGACACAGCCCCGTCTGACACAGCCCCGTCTGTCAGACCACCATTCACGATCACCAGGACCAGTAGAGTTGACAGCCCCGCTAACGCCTTATCCACCCCCATGGCGTTTACTGGTGTGCTGGTAAAGGGACAATCTGACCAGGACGTTCCACGATCACCACTTGAGGCGAGATCTGGAGCTCTCTCGGCGTCGGAGGCTTTTTCGCAAGAAGTGGGAGGGAGTCTATCAAGGGTCGGCCATTTCCACCTCGGACTCTATGGTTAAGAGGGCCGCTGACACAGCTCCATCTGACACAGCTCCATCTGTCAGTCGACCACTTTCCATGACCAGGATCAGTAGAGTTGACAGCCCCGCTAGCGCCTTATCCACCCCCATGGCGTCTAGTGGTGTGCTGGTAAAGGGACAATCTGACTGGGACGTTCCACGATCGCCCGAGGCCCACTGGAGGCGAGGTCCGGAGCTCTCTCTGCGTCAGAGACTCTTTCGCGAGAAGTGGGAAGAAGTCTGTCAAGGGACGCACACTTCCACTTCGGACTCTCTGATGAAGAGGACACCTGACACAGCTCCGTCTGTCACAGGTCCATCTGACCCAGTCCCTTCTATCACAGCTCCATCTGTCAAACCACCATTCGCGATCACCAGGACCAGTAGAGGAGACAGCCCCGCTAGCGCCTTATCCACCCCCATGGCGTCTAGTGGTGTGCTGGTAAAGGGACAATCTGACTCCGATGTTCCACGATCACCCGAGTGCCACTGGAGACAAGATCTGGAGCTCTCTCAGCGTCGGAGGCTCATTCGTAAGAAGTGGGAAGAAATCTCTCAAGGGGCGACCTCTTCCACCTTGGACTTTCTGATGAAGAGGGCACCTGACACAGCCCTGTCTGACGCAGTCCCTTCTATCACAGCTCCATCTGTCTCTCCTCTTCCCCCTACTCCACCACCACCACGCCCCCCTACTCCTCTTCCTCCTCCCCCTACTCCACAACCACGCCCCCCTATTCCTCCTCCTCCACCATTTGCGATGACCAAGACCGTTAGAGGAGACAGCCCCGCTAGTACCTTATCCACCCCCATGGCGTCTAGTGGTGTGCTGGTGAAGTGGCAAATGTTCCACGATCTCTCCAGTTCCCCCCAACACTAGCCACTGAACAAAAACAAGACATTCAAGGCAATACATAACAAATAACCCCACGATGACAGACTGACAAACACATCTACCCAACCACCCACCTACCAACCACATGTCGAGGCCACTGGGGCAACTCGGGCTCTTGAGATGACATCTGTCCTCACATCCTGGTCCAAATTACCAGAGTTTAGTTCATCAGCACTGTAGACAGGATTCTTCTTCATCATATCCACGTATGTTGTCTTCAGAGCACCACGTGTGGCTTTACCATGCTTGGGTTCCCAGAGGACAAGGTTTGAAGTGATGAGGTCAGGGCGTTCACAATGGTCAGCTATCCTTAGTCTCCACCGATGTATCTTTGTGTTCATCAGCGGTAGACCAATGTAGAGGTCAACAATGTTCATGTGTTCCATCCACAAGATGTCCTCGGCCGTACGGAGGTAGGTGTAGACTACCCACCTACCTACCTCCTGGGGAGGGAGGTAGGTGGGTGGGTAGGTAGGTAGGGAGGTAGGTGGGTGTGTAGGTAAGTAGGTGGGTAGGTAGGTGGGTGGGTAGGTAGGTAGTTGGGTGGGTAGGTGGATAGGTAGGTGTGTAGGTGGGTAGGTAGGTAGGTCGGTAGGTAGGTGGATAGGTAGGTAGATAGGTGGGTAGTTAGGTAGCTAAGTAGGTAGGTGGGTAGTTAGATAGGTGGGTGGATAGGTAGGTGAGTAGGTAGGTATGTAGGTAGGTGGGTGGATAGGTAGATAGTTGGTTGGGTAGGTAAGTGGGTAGGTGGTTAGGTAGGTAGGTAAGTGGGTGGGTAGGCAGGTAGGTAGGTAGGTACGTGGGTAGGTAGGAATGTAGGTTGGTAGGTAGGTGGGTGGGTGAGTAGGTAGGTAAGTAGATGGGTAGGTAGGTAGACAGGTAGGTAGGTAGTTAAGTAGGTAGGTGGGTAGGTAGGTAGAGGGATAGGTAGAGAGGTAGTAGGTAGGTAGGTAGGTAGGTAGGTAGAGAGGTAGGTAGTTGGGTAGATAGGTGGGTGGGTAGGTGGGTAGGTGAGTAGGCAGGTTATGTAGGTGGGTAGGTAGTAGGGATGGGCACGAGTACTCGAGTACTCGTTGTTGACGTCAGTACTCGAGTAACCATGGCGAGTAATTGTTTCACTATGAAAAAAAATGCTTCGTTATTCATGCACCTGCGCACTGTGCTTTTGGCTACCTGCGTGAGGCTACTCACATCAGTCGCAACATGTCTGCTGCTTGTAAAAGTACAGTCTGGAAATACTTTGAGAAAGAAGGGGAAAACAGTGTGCAGTGCAAAATCTGCAATGTGAAACTTGCTTATCATAAGCAAACCAGCTCAAAGCAAACCAGCTCAAAGCAAACCAGCTCAACCACATGCGGTTAAAGCACAATGAAACAATGAATTAGACGACTAGACAACAACCCCGAATCACATCATTTGCTAGCCCGGCTAGCTCACGACGATGCGACGCCAAACGAACGGAAAAGATAAGTAAAAGAACACAGTATGTCCACTGTGACGTTTGTTCTTTAATAAATGCAATTGGATTGAATGGCTTAAATTGTTGGTTGTTTATTCATATGCAAATTCGCTATAACGAAATACGTCGGGATAATTTCTAAATAGTCGGGCACGTTTACTTAATCGGGCACATAGCCTACTGTAGGCCTACATCGATGGCCACCGACCTCCCGGATTTATTTTTACGGTAGGCTACAGAACAGCGAGTACTCGAGTACTCATTCATTATGAATATAGAGTACTCGAGTATTACAATAACTGAAAATGCCCATCCCTAGTAGGTAGGAAGGAAGGTGGGTAGGTAGGTAAGTGGGTAGGTAGGTAAGTGGGTGAGTAGGTAGGTAGGTCGGTAGGAAGTTAGGTAAGTAGGTGGGTAGGTAGGTAGACTGGTAGGTAGGTAGGTGACTAGGTAGGTAGATAGATAGGTAGGTAGATGGGTAGGTAGGTAGGTGGGTAGGTAGGTAGATAGATGGGTAGGTAGGTAGATGGGTAGGTAGGTAGGTAGGTAGGTATATGGGTAGGTAGGTAGATGGGTAGGTAGGTAGGTAGATAGATAGGTAGGTAGAGGGGTAGGTAGGTAGATAGGTAGGTAGATGGGTAAGTAGATAGGTAGGTAGATAGATAGGTAGGTAGAGGGGTAGGTAGGTAGGTAGATAGGTAGGTCGGTATGTAGATAGGTAGGTAGGTAGGGGGGTGAGTAGGTGGGTAGATAGGTGGGTGGGTCGGTGGGTAGTTAGGTGGGTAGGTAGGTAGGTAGATAGGTAGGAAGGTAGGTAGGTGGGTGGATAGGTAGGTGGGTAGGTAGGTGGGTAGGTAGGTATGCAAGTAGGTGAGTAGGCAGGTTATTTAGGTGGGTAGGTAGGAAGGAAGGTGGGTAGGTAGGTAAGTGGGTAGGTAGGTAAGTGGGTGAGTAGGTAGGTAGGTCGGTAGGAAGTTAGGTAAGTAGGTGGGTAGGTAGGTAGACTGGTAGGTAGGTAGGTGACTAGGTAGGTAGATAGTTGACTAGGTAGGTAGATAGATAGGTAGGTAGATGGGTAGGTAGGTAGGTGGGTAGGTAGGTAGATAGATGGGTAGGTAGGTAGATGGGTAGGTAGGTAGGTAGGTAGGTAGATAGGTAGGTGTCTGGTGGATGCAACACATGAACAAAGTTGACCTCTACATTGATCTACCTCTCCTGACCACAAAGATACATCAGCGGAGACTGAGGATAGCCAGCCATAGGAAACGCCCTCCTGACCTCATCACTTCAAACCTTGTCCTCTGGGAACCCAAGCATGGTCAAGACACACGTGGTGCTCGAAAGACAACATATGTGGACATGCTGAGGAAGGACCCTGGCTACAGTGCTGATGAACTAAACTCTGGTATGCTGGACCAGGGTGTGTGAAGAAGTGTCATCTAGACCATCACCATCTACCCCATTGGCCTCAAAATTAGGTTTGTTCAGTTTGGGGTTACTTGTTATTATGTCTTGTGCTTTTACTGATTTTATTTGAGAATACAGTCTCTGAACGTTCTCTGCCTGTGGACTAAGAGACTTTGTGCAATAAAATGTGTAATAAAAATTGAATTAAAGCCGCAAGCAACAATGAGACGAGGTCCTACGGATACACCCCCTTAAAGCTCAATGAGATTTGAGAAGAATGAGAAACTTTTTTATGGTTCAATATTCACTTTTACTTCCTATTAGTTTATGCATTGGCCTTAGCAAGACCCCAAAAATCATTTTCGTGACATGAGACTGCATGAGACCCTGTGAACTTATTATTTTAGTATGTCGGTATACTGGTTAGTACACTGGCGGGAAATCTTGTGGTGGAAATGGAAGTGACACGTTTCGCGTGTCACAATATCAGGAAGACAACAAACACTTTGCCCAGCGAAAATCTACATGCACATACTGTACAAGAAAGAACACTGGTATTTACCTGCATTGAAGACATCCTTCCACAAAGTAGCTACAATCTTCCGATCCAGTCTGCGCACGCACGTTTGTTATCATTTTCCCCCCATCATTACAGCGAGTGAGTGGGGGATTGTGGGAAGTGTGGTTAAAACGCAGTGCCGATTTTATCACGACCAGAGGGGCTGCCAAAGTGCCGAGTTATCTCATGTAGCTTTAATCAAATAGAAAATGTCTTAGTACATCTTTGCAAATTATTAAGTACAATAGCCTACACGTAGCACAACTACCAATTGAATATACCTTGCTGAACGAAACTGACTGTTGCTTCTCAGTCAAATGGTTGTACTCTCCAAAACATGTAAGCATCTTTTCATTGTGTGAGTCATCACATGCAAAACAGTCCATTCAGTTGTCACAATTTGTCAGGAACATAATAGCATGAATATCATCACATTACATTATATGAATCTCTTGTAGAACATTTGCTAAATTGATTACAGTAATTGACTGCCAGGTGAAACTAGAACTTGACTAATGAAGGGTGAGTGTCACACATTCTCATTTCATTCTCAGATGACCAATCAAACACTATGTTTAGTTACCTGACAGGTGCTATCCATGAGTATGATTTTTACCAAACATATATTAAGAGCAAACCAGAGAGAATAAGAGAGAATCAGTACAATTAGAATCAGAATCTAAACATGGAGGCACCTGGCCAGGTAAATGAACAAGGACAACTGGCTGCTCGAGGAAGAGCACGAAGAGGAAGAGGAGTAGGGGGGAGTGGTGGTGGAGTAGGGGGAAGAGGAAGAGGAGTAGGGGGGAGTGGTGGTGGAGTAGGGGGAAGAGGAGGAGTAGGGGGGCGTGGTAGTGGAGTAGGGGGAAGAGGAAGAGGAGTAGGGGGGCGTGGTGGTGGAGTAGGGGGAAGAGGAGGAGGAGTAGGGGGGCGTGGTGGAGGAGTAGGGGGAAGAGGAAGAGGAGTAGGGGGAAGAGGAAGAGGAGTAGGGGGAAGAGGAGGAGGAGGAGTAGGGGGGCGTGGTGGTGGAGTAGGGGGAGGAGGAAGAGGAGTAAGGGGGGCATGGTGGTGGAGTAGGGGGAGGAGGAAGAGGAGTAAGGGGGGCGTGGTGGTGGAGTAGGGGGGCGTGGTTGTGGAGTAGGGGGAAGAGGAGGAGGAGTAGGGGGGCGTGGTTGTGGAGTAGGAGGAGTAGGGGGGTGTGGTGGTGGAGTAGGGGGAAGAGGAGGAGGAGTAGGGGGGCGTGGTGGTGGAGTAGGGGGAAGAGGAGGAGGAGTAGGGGGACGTGGTTGTGGAGTAGGGGGAAGAGGAGGAGGAGTAGGGGGGCGTGGTTGTGGAGTAGGAGGAGTAGGGGGGCGTGGTGGAGGAGTAGGGGGAGGAGGAGGAGGAGTAGGGGGGCGTGGTGGTGGAGTAGGGGGAAGAGGAGGAGGAGTAGGGGGGCGTGGTGGTGGAGTAGGGGGAGGAGGAAGAGGAGTAGGGGGGAGTGGTGGTGGAGTAGGGGGAAGAGGAAGAGGAGTAGGGGGGAGTGGTGGTGGAGTAGGGGGAAGAGGAGGAGTAGGGGGGCGTGGTAGTGGAGTAGGGGGAAGAGGAAGAGGAGTAGGGGGGCGTGGTGGTGGAGTAGGGGGAAGAGGAGGAGGAGTAGGGGGGCGTGGTGGAGGAGTAGGGGGAAGAGGAAGAGGAGTAGGGGGAAGAGGAAGAGGAGTAGGGGGAAGAGGAGGAGGAGGAGTAGGGGGGCGTGGTGGTGGAGTAGGGGGAGGAGGAAGAGGAGTAAGGGGGGCATGGTGGTGGAGTAGGGGGAGGAGGAAGAGGAGTAAGGGGGGCGTGGTGGTGGAGTAGGGGGGCGTGGTTGTGGAGTAGGGGGAAGAGGAGGAGGAGTAGGGGGGCGTGGTTGTGGAGTAGGAGGAGTAGGGGGGTGTGGTGGTGGAGTAGGGGGAAGAGGAGGAGGAGTAGGGGGGCGTGGTGGTGGAGTAGGGGGAAGAGGAGGAGGAGTAGGGGGACGTGGTTGTGGAGTAGGGGGAAGAGGAGGAGGAGTAGGGGGGCGTGGTTGTGGAGTAGGAGGAGTAGGGGGGCGTGGTGGAGGAGTAGGGGGAGGAGGAGGAGGAGTAGGGGGGCGTGGTGGTGGAGTAGGGGGAAGAGGAGGAGGAGTAGGGGGGCGTGGTGGTGGAGTAGGGGGAAGGGAGGAGGAGGAGTAGGGGGAGGAGGAGTAGGGGGAAGGGAGGAGGAGTAGGGGGGCGTGGTAGAGGAGTAGGGGGAGGAGGAGGAGTAGGGGGGCGTGGTGGTGGAGTAGGGGGAAGGGAGGAGGAGGAGTAGGGGGAGGAGGAGTAGGGGGAAGGGAGGAGGAGTAGGGGGGCGTGGTAGAGGAGTAGGGGGAGGAGGAGGAGTAGGGGGGCGTGGTGGTGGAGTAGGGGGAGGAGGAGGAGGAGTAGGGGGGCATGGTGGAGGAGTAGGGGGAGGAGGAGGAGGAGTAGGGGGAAGGGAGGAGGAGTAGGGGGGCATGGTGGAGGAGTAGGGGGAGGAGGAGTAGGGGGGCGTGGTGGTGGAGTAGGGGGAGGAGGAGTAGGGGGGCGTGGTGATGGAGTAGGGGGAGGAGGAAGAGGAGTAGGGGGGCATGGTGGAGGAGTAGGGGGAGGAGGAGTAGGGGGGCGTGGTGGTGGAGTAGGGGGAGGAGGAGTAGGGGGGCGTGGTGGAGGAGTAGGGGGAGGAGGAGTAGGGGGGCGTGGTGGAGGAGTAGGGGGAGGAGGAGTAGGGGGGCGTGGTGGTGGAGTAGGGGGAGGAGGAAGAGGAGTAGGGGGGCATGGTGGAGGAGTAGGGGGAGGAGGAGGAGGAGGAGGAGTAGGGGGGCGTGGTGGTGGAGTAGGGGGAGGAGGAGGAGTAGGGGGGCGTGGTGGAGGAGTAGGGAGGCGTGGTGGTGGAGTAGGGGGAGGAGGAGGAGTAGGGGGGCGTGGTGGTGGAGTAGGGGGAGGAGGAAGAGGAGTAGGGGGGCATGGTGGAGGAGTAGGGGGAGGAGGAGGAGGAGGAGGAGTAGGGGGGCGTGGTGGTGGAGTAGGGGGAGGAGGAGGAGTAGGGGGGCGTGGTGGAGGAGTAGGGAGGCGTGGTGGTGGAGTAGGGGGAGGAGGAGGAGTAGGGGGGCGTGGTGGAGGAGTAGGGAGGCGTGGTGGTGGAGTAGGGGGAGGAGGAAGAGGAGTAGATTACATTACATTCCCCCCACTGTTTCACCTCCCTCTTTGTTTTTGTGGCAACAGTTATTTCCCCTATTATTATTAATTATTAATAATTATTATTATTATAACGGCCTGCTGACCAAACTCTCCCCTGGTTTCCGTCTGTACAGATAGTTCCATGCATGTTCTGTGCCTTGTGTGATGCATGTTGTTGGATAGTGGTGGTGCCAACGAGGAGACATATCATATTGTATCATATCATTCCTATCATTCTGTTGTTAATTTGTCACCTTATGTTATTGTATTTTGTATTTGTATTGTATTATTTTGTATATTATTGTATATTGTTTTGTAGGCTATATTGGGCGGCTGTATCTCAGGAGGTAGGGCAGGTCATCATCCAATGATTAGGTCGGGGGTCTAATCCCTGCTCTTCCTGTCCACATGTAGAAGTGTCCTTGGGCAAGACACTGAACACCAAATTACTTCCAATGAGCAGGCTAGTGCCTTGTGTGGCAGCTTGCCGCCATTGTGAATTTGCGTGTGAATGGATAAATGAGAGGCCATTGCAAAGCACTTTTGGATAAAAGCATTTACGATCCATTATATTGTATTTGTATTGTACTCTAGCCTATGTGTCACTTGTATGTTACTGTATTTTGCTCTGGCCTGATTTGTCCTAGCACTATTAATGCACAATCAGACCAAAGCAAATTCCTTGTATGTGAAAGCCTACTTGGCAATAAACCTGTTTCTGACTCTGATTCTAAAGGCTTCTGACTCATGTTCCTCTAATCCCCTTGGATCATGAAAAAATGGGCCCCTGGGCCTGGATGTGTAGAGGGGCCCCCCCTCCTTACCAGCCCCCCCCACCCCCCTACAGGCTCCGCCGCAACACTGTTGTTCTCAGCGTTTGTTTTCTTTTAAAAAATAAAAAAAAGGAAATGCAAGGAACCTGTTGTAAAGCATCTTACTGCCTTGACTCTTTTTCTTTTCAAATCTTTCGTTTTGCTGCTCCGCTTAATATGTGTCGGTGCTCCATTTTACATGTACGGTTCTTTGTCAAGATCAAACAGATTGAACCAATTGACCTTGTGACCTGCACCTGTGTGATCTGTCTTGAGTTCACAAACTTTAATAGTGCCCTCCATAGACTAGTTGTATAGCCTTTTCATGGATCTATGGAAAGGTAGCCTACATCCCACCCATTAGATTAAAGAGTAGACTATAGAAAATATGTAGCCACACAAGCTTCTCTCTTTTTTAAAAAGACGTGGGCCCTTATAAACTGTTCAAAATATAAATAACAGATTATGAAATGACTGTGAGTATACACTAGACGACTGGCTTCTGCTGATTTTTGTATGTCAACTGAAAAACTGGGTATCGCACATTTAACGACTGGACGAGTTTACACTACACAATTGTGTCCAGAATCTGCTCAAAAATATCAAACATGTTTGATGCTACGACTTGCTCCGACTCGGATCGGGAGAAGTCTGTTCTCATCATACACTTGCCGATTTAAATCTGTAGGCTAGGCTACTTATGATCATATACTATGGTTCAGATCAAAACGTTGACAAAACTAGCACTTTTGAGAAAGTCTGATTGCTCTACCACCGTTTTGGTCATACAATGGATGTGGATGGGCACCTTGAAAAATCTTTCAAAAACATGTTAAACTCTCGATTTCAAAGACTGAAGAGGATGTGCAGTACACCGCTGTGAAGTTGAACCCGCCCAGAGCTGCCCCCAAGTGGGCATATCCGGTCACTACAACAACATAACACACGTACTCATTTGAAATATTCGACCTGGCTTGAATACAATGTCCCTGTGACATACAGCATGGGTTGTGTGTTATTATACAGTACAGTATGTGTTGTGTGTGATATAGGTATAATTATGTGTTATATACAGTATGTGTTGTGTGGTACAGGTATAATTATGTTATATACAGTATGTGTTGTGTGTGATATAGGTATAGTTGTGTGTTATATACAGTATGTGTTGTGTGTGATATAGGTATAGTTGTGTGTTATATACAGTATGTGTTGTCAATCAATCAATCAATCAATCAATCAAAGCTTTATTTCGATAGCGCATTTCATACCCAGAGGCAACACAATGCGCTTTACAGAGAACAAGGGAGGTGGGCATACGACCCACCCATACATATTCCAGAGGGAAGCAAAAAAACAGTAATCACCCGGGGGTCAGATAAGTGAGCTGTAAAAATTCTTCCCTGACCCCTCTCAACAAGGCGATCGAGCAAGCTCCTGGAGTATGTTTGTCTACCGGCTAAGAACATGTATAAAGCCGTACATTACATTAAATTACATTTCCGAGTAAGAGAGGCTCAAAAAGCATCATAGGAGAGACATGGCAAATACTGGTGTG
The DNA here is from genome assembly GCF_949987555.1 of Borostomias antarcticus. Taxonomy (NCBI): domain Eukaryota; kingdom Metazoa; phylum Chordata; class Actinopteri; order Stomiiformes; family Stomiidae; genus Borostomias; species Borostomias antarcticus. The sequence continues at coordinate 22,258,117 of NC_140234.1, forward strand.
TGTTTGCTATGGCCCAGGCCTAAAGCCGGAAGTGGGCTGGTTTATGTCTGTGTGTACGTGTGTGTGTGTTAACTAAATGCTACGACATCCACAGCAGACACAGGGGTATCTATTGGACTCCGGGAGGTCTGCTGGTGACAGTGGGGCATCCACTGGACCTGGTTAGAAGATAGGAGGGAGAGAGAGAGGCACTAGGGAGAGGGAAGGCAAAACAGGGTTAGTAGCACACAGAGCCATAAAAGCAATACAGATATTAAAACAGGCAACCTGGAGCAAGCTCCTGGAATATATTTGTCTAATGGCTAAGAACATTTATAGAGCAATAAATTACATTAAATTACATTTTCAGAGGTATAATTATGTGTTATATACAGTATGTGTTGTGTGTGATATAGGTATAGTTATGTGTTATATACAGTATGTGTTGTGTGTGGTATAGGTATAGTTGTGTGTTATATACAGTATGTGTTGTGTGTGATATAGGTATAGTTGTGTGTTATATACAGTGTGTGTTGTGTGTGATATAGGTATAGTTATGTGTTATATACAGTATGTTGTGTGTGGTATAGGTATAGTTATGTGTTATATACAGTGTGTGTTGTGTGTGGTATAGGTATAGTTGTGTGTTGTACCTATACAGTGTGTTATGTGTGGTATAGGTATAGTTGAGTGATACAGTATGTGTTGTGTGTTACAGTATATTCAGTATGTGTTACATTGCATTACAGTCATTTAGCAGACACTTTTATCCAAAGTGACTTATTTCAATAATTGCATTTAATGTAGATACTGTAGTAAACATACTACTACTCGTACTACTGGGGGGGATATGGGTGGGGAGAGAGAGAGAGAGAGAGAGAGAGAGATAAATAAACTAAGTTTGATTCAAATGCAACTTCAGCTTAAATCTATTTAAATCTAGCCCTACATTTATTTCAATTATAGCCGCCTGGACTAGCCGTCAAGTCACAGTGTTCTATCCGGTCTGTGACATCACGGGCACTACGGCGTAACATGTAGGCCTACGTTTGTGTGAAGGAAGGAAGGTAGCCTGGGTATATTTTAAACCTACGTGATACTGATGCATCTCTAGGCACTGGAGGGCCTTCTCCGGGCTGCACCACCTCCTTCAGGATCCCGCCATCACCCAGGACGTCCTGCATCTGTAGCCCCATGCGGTGGAACGGGCCCTAGCATAAAACAAACAACAGGAAAGGTTCGTTCAAGCTAGCTGGCAGGTAGTTGCTTACTTTCATCGCCTTCATTTCTTTTATATATTTCTAGCCATGGATTGTAATGAATCGACCGAGCTAGAGCTGTAGCACCAGACAGTTCGCCGTTCAGAATTTTGGCACGCGTGCACCAGTGGATGCTCGTGATGCACGTGACCCCATAACCTGCACGACAGCGCGCGTTTGTCTTGATCTTAAAATCTGTTTAACTCCAATAAAATATCTGAAGTTAGTGGGATACGATCTGTCTAACGTTACCTGTAAGTTAACTAACGTTAGCTAGCCAACTAGGGCAATAAATTGCTAACTAACGTTAGATGCACGTCTCTAATTTACCTGGGTAACGCTACCATCCCCTTGTCGCCCACGGGGGTCTAAATAGTTTCGGATTCTGGTAGAAAATCCATTTGCTGCCATGATGGTTAGCTACCTTTCGGTGGTTTCTCAATACCGGTTACACCGTCGCTGACAGTAACTATCTAGTTTATCTCGCACGTTGAGACTGACTAGTGAGTAGGCCAAGTAGTTAGTTAACTAACGTCAGTCGCTAGGTGGCGGTTAGAGCAATCATCCGGGAAATGTCGGGGTCAAAATTGAGTTCTCAGGTGTTTGAAGTTTGAAAAGGGAACATTAGCGGCTGATGACAGGTGCGTTTTTATATATCTACTGATTTATTTGCTATTTAAGTCTTTATTGTGTTGCGTGCAATAATTAACAATCAAATGGTCATTATAAAATGAAGACTAGACGTAGCCTATTACTTACCAGTGATGAAGTGTTTGCCGCAGACAAACAAATTTGGGGTCCCATTGTCATGACTCAATGGCATTGACTTCCCTTGGGGTCCTCCCTCCTCCTGAAGCTATAAATTGCGTCTTTTGCCCTCTTAACCTACTTGGTAGTAAGGAGAACCGAATGTGTGTATGAGTTTTATTGGTTATGGTGCACGACACAACACAGCAACTTTGGTGACAGCCTCTTGCTCTTCTAGGCTATCTCTAGTTTTGATCACTTTTTCACCTAAAGTGGGCGTGTCCGTTAAAGCTGACGTCAAGTAGCTCCAGTCTCACTTCCCGTCATGCCTTTCGCGTGTATGCAGAGAGAACGAGGTGCCCAGATATTTATATTTTAGACGTCCCAAAATACCTCACATGTCTACCAATGTACACATCTTTATGGTAGACGTTAACTTGCTGAAATGCGCGTTTTTTGTTTTTCCACCATAACCGGGAATGGTAAGGCTGAGAAAGTAGTCTCCGTAGGGGTCGGTCTATCAAGTCAGTACACTCTGGTTTCTCTTCAGATCGCATAAATCTTTCGCCTTTTACTAAAGATTTCCGTGGAGAGGAACATTACGAGTATCAACCAATTTTTTGATGCCCTGCTTTAATGCGGGGCTGCCTAATGTGTTCAAATAAAAAGTGCGAACGGATGAACGTTATCCCTCAGCGGTAGCGATCTTATACTGACTGGCTTTGCTGTGTCGATGCACACATTGGAGTGCGAGGCTTTAGAAGAACAACGTTCTTTACAGTGAAAGCCGTCAGGAATCCACCCAAAAATCCAGTTACATCAAACCGGACCGAACTTTCTACCAAACCGGTAGAAAATGAATTAGCCTACAGGTGTCAAAGCCAGGCCACATGATATAAACATGACTAACCAAATTAATCACGTTCACATCACAAACTTTCAAGTCTGTTGTAGTATTTTATTATACTTTATAAAAATGTGAAACAAAATATATGCACAAAAGGACATCAATATTATATAATACATTTTCAAAAATATATGTTTTTCTTTAATTATAAATCCTATTAACTTCAATTGTAGTTTTAATATCTGACCCAGCATTTAGTACCAAGCCCATGCTGTTGGATTCATTTTCAAACTACAACAAAGTCAATAGCCCATGCTAGTAAATTGACAAAATGTACAACAAACTCAATAATATTCAAATTATACTGTGGTTTTGGGATTAATCATACAATTTCACAGTTGTTGAACAAAAAAGTTGAATTATGAGAATATACCAAACACAACCAAAGAATTCTTCACACATACAGTTATATATGAGTCATTTCATGCGTTTTCAATCTGACTTTTGCCAGAGCAGTTTCCTTTTTTAAAGAATGCATGCAAATCTCTCCATTTAATTTTTACTCCATATGCTAATAGTATTGAATCTTTCCTGCTGGGGGCAGGGTTTTCCTTTAGTAATCTAGGGGGATACAGGCTGTTTATTATAGGATTTTTGTTTAAAATCCACTCTGACAGTAATTTGTGTCAGTGCATTTGCTGAGAAATGATAGCATCAAAAGGTACAATAAATTTAGTGTGATTTCCAATAAACGTTCAACATGTTACAATAGCGTAATAGTACATTGTCCTCCAAACTCTAAAGCACCTCCATTTTTAAATCACCAATCACAAATTCACAGGGACACCTAAGTCCTTGGACACCAGTAGAGCTACAGGGGCAGATCAGGGACACACCACCATCCCACACACACACGTCACAGGGTTATCTTCAGGCCAAAGTTCAACATTACACATAAATCCCATTACTTAAAAGGCATTGGATATGCCAGCATTTAGATTAGTCTTTTAAATTGTTACTATGGCGCCACCTATGGATGAATCATGGTCATTCTTTCTGGTATAGTTACTCGTGGTCACTAGTTGCATTTACAAATTTAAAGCATTGTTGCTCAAGGACTTTGAGTTATTTGACCATTTCCAGGAAAATAATAATAGAAGAAAATCAGGGCCCGTTTCACCAGAGCTACCTGCTTGTAGCGGTCTTTGGCGTCATCAAAGCGACTCTGGTTGAAGCAGCGGTTGCCAAAGCTGCGCTGTGTGTCCACCACACTGAGGAGGGTAGACAGAGCTACAGTGTTCTGCTCCTCCTGGTGACAGAGAGGGGAGAGAGAGGGAGGGAGAGAGAGAGAGGGGGGAGAGAGGGAGAGAGAGAGGGAGGGAGAGAGAGAGGGAGGGAGAGAGAGGGGGAGACAGAGAGAGGAGAGAGAGGGGGAGACAGAGAGAGGAGAGAGACAGAGGGGAGAGAGGGGGAGAGAGGGAGGGAGAGAAGGAGGGGGGAGAGAGAGGGAGATGGAGGGGAGAGAGTGGGGGAGCGGGAGAGAGGGAGGGGAGAAAGAAGGGAGCGAGAGTGGGGAGAGGGGGTAAAGGAGATGAGAAGCAGTCAATGACACTAACAAAACAAAGCAAGATTTTTTTTGTTCCATGTGAAACAGCACAGCCATAAAATATTTTAATCTGACAGGATGCATTTTCACCTGCTGAATTTGTTCTCTGCTACACTATGTTGTTCTTCACTCCTTAGTCCTTACCAGGCTCAGAGCCATGAAGTCATCCACTTCAGACTTGGGCCGAGTCAAGGAAGTCCAGAACCTGGACCTCGTAGAGCACAGTGGCAGCTGGGGGGATGTGAGGAGGACAGCCCATCTCCCCGTAGGCATAATCAGGCAGCAGGAGGAACCTGGAGAACTCTCCCTTCCTCATGGTCCGGAGACCAAGCTCCAGGCCATACAGTGTCACGTCTGTGAGGGAACATTAATTGACTGATTTTTTTATTTAAACAAATACATCACAAGATGCCTCATTTCCTGAGGATGGCACATGTCATGAAAGCATTCCAAAACACTTCTTGCCAAAAGGACGTGTGTGTGACTGAGTAAAATGTGATTAATGCAACCGCTGTCGAAAAGCAGAGGCGCAGCTGTGTGTGTATCACACGCACCCCTTCCAAGCTTCATCATTCTTGGATACTTCTGGTGGTTTGTGGTCTCGAACGGTCGCTCCGAATACTCCAGAAATCCAGAAAAGCGAACTGTGGCTGGATTGAAGGGAACATTAAACAAAGAGCACCCATTCAAGTAGATGTATATATAGCATATAGCCTACACGTAACAGCGGCAAGGTACATCCTGCTGTAACAAGTGGACAAGCCTCAGTGCGGTGTGTGCGATGAGAAGAACATGTTGCTAAAGATGTGACTTTGCCAATATGTTCGCTAGTGGAATAACTCATGTTTTTAGAACCCGAGAGAGGGTGCCGTGTGGACATGTACACCAAGGTCCTGAGGCGACGCCCTTTCAGACAACCCCGTTGGATCTTGATCTGACATTTGTCTGCATGGGAGTTTTGTTCGCTCTCTCTGTGAACCTGATCTTTTCTTGGCTATTAGATCAATGGAGAAATCGCCACCGAAACATTAAGGTTGGTAATCAAAGTTTCATTTTACTTTAATCATTTACAATTCAAACAATTACAGAAGCTGTTCTGTCTTTGTGAAGCCTTAATGACCTAAATTGAGCCTAAATACCATCTGGTATTTCCTTTATAAATTAGGATGAAAACCTTGAAGACATTGATTGGTAAGTTGATAATGTTTTTTTCTGTATCCAACCATGTGTGTGTGTGTGTGTGTATGTGTGTGTGTGTGTATGTGTGTTTGTTTGTGCGTGCGCGTGTGCATGCATGTGTGAGATGTGTGTGTTTGTGTGTAAAATGTGTGGTATGATGCATTTTGATTGTACAAGTGTACTGAAATCATCAAAAGTCATTTTAGTTTATTTTATTTTGTTGTATCTCAAGGGCCCAGAGGGACAGTGTGACAGTCCGGGTCGACAGCTGCCCTGACCATCTGGAAGTGCTAATGCAGATGCATGAGCGCCATTGGGACTGTCGAGGACAAGACGATTCAGGTTCTGACTCCTATGATCCGGGGGGCTGTGGACAAGACCCGGTGTCTGAGATGAGCAGAGGCTTCGCCCCCGTGCCACCTGGCGGCGTCGCCAAGCCCTTTCCAACACGCAAGGGCAAAAGTTCAAAGGGCAAATCAGAGCTGAACGTTCCTCTCTCAGCCAAGGCCGACAGGGAGCGTCTGGTGCTGCCTCGCTGTCAGAGGCTCTGTTGCAAGAGCTCAGACTCTCTGGTGAACAGGGCAGCTGTCACAGCTCCATATGACACAGCACTGTCTGTCACCGGTCCATTTGACACAGCCCCATCTGTCACCGGTCCATTTGACACAGCCCCGTCTGTCACAGCTCCATCTGACACAGCCCCGTCTGTCACCAGTCTATTTGACACAGCCCCGTCTGACACAGCCCCGTCTGTCAGACCACCATTCACGATCACCAGGACCAGTAGAGTTAACAGCCCCGCTAACGCCTTATCCACCCCCATGGCGTTTACTGGTGTGCTGGTAAAGGGACAATCTGACCAGGACGTTCCACGATCACCACTTGAGGTGAGATCTGGAGCTCTCTCGGCGTCGGAGGCTTTTTCGCAAGAAGTGGGAGGGAGTCTATCAAGGGTCGGCCATTTCCACCTCGGACTCTATGGTTAAGAGGGCCGCTGACACAGCTCCATCTGACACAGCTCCATCTGTCAGTCGACCACTTTCCATGACCAGGATCAGTAGAGTTGACAGCCCCGCTAGCGCCTTATCCACCCCCATGGCGTCTAGTGGTGTGCTGGTAAAGGGACAATCTGACTGGGACGTTCCACGATCGCCCGAGGCCCACTGGAGGCGAGGTCCGGAGCTCTCTCTGCGTCAGAGACTCTTTCGCGAGAAGTGGGAAGAAGTCTGTCAAGGGACGCACACTTCCACTTCGGACTCTCTGATGAAGAGGACACCTGACACAGCTCCGTCTGTCACAGGTCCATCTGACCCAGTCCCTTCTATCACAGCTCCATCTGTCAAACCACCATTCGCGATCACCAGGACCAGTAGAGGAGACAGCCCCGCTAGCGCCTTATCCACCCCCATGGCGTCTAGTGGTGTGCTGGCAAAGGGACAATCTGACTCCGATGTTCCACGATCACCCGAGTGCCACTGGAGACAAGATCTGGAGCTCTCTCAGCGTCGGAGGCTCATTCGTAAGAAGTGGGAAGAAATCTCTCAAGGGGCGACCTCTTCCACCTTGGACTTTCTGATGAAGAGGGCACCTGACACAGCCCTGTCTGACGCAGTCCCTTCTATCACAGCTCCATCTGTCTCTCCTCTTCCCCCTACTCCACCACCACCACGCCCCCCTACTCCTCTTCCTCCTCCCCCTACTCCACAACCACGCCCCCCTATTCCTCCTCCTCCACCATTTGCGATGACCAAGACCGTTAGAGGAGACAGCCCCGCTAGTACCTTATCCACCCCCATGGCGTCTAGTGGTGTGCTGGTGAAGTGGCAAATGTTCCACGATCTCTCCAGTTCCCCCCAACACTAGCCACTGAACAAAAACAAGACATTCAAGGCAATACATAACAAATAACCCCACGATGACAGACTGACAAACACATCTACCCAACCACCCACCTACCAACCACATGTCGAGGCCACTGGGGCAACTCGGGCTCTTGAGATGACATCTGTCCTCACATCCTGGTCCAAATTACCAGAGTTTAGTTCATCAGCACTGTAGACAGGATTCTTCTTCATCATATCCACGTATGTTGTCTTCAGAGCACCACGTGTGGCTTTACCATGCTTGGGTTCCCAGAGGACAAGGTTTGAAGTGATGAGGTCAGGGCGTTCACAATGGTCAGCTATCCTTAGTCTCCACCGATGTATCTTTGTGTTCATCAGCGGTAGACCAATGTAGAGGTCAACAATGTTCATGTGTTCCATCCACAAGATGTCCTCGGCCGTACGGAGGTAGGTGTAGACTACCCACCTACCTACCTCCTGGGGAGGGAGGTAGGTGGGTGGGTAGGTAGGTAGGGAGGTAGGTGGGTGTGTAGGTAAGTAGGTGGGTAGGTAGGTGGGTGGGTAGGTAGGTAGTTGGGTGGGTAGGTGGATAGGTAGGTGTGTAGGTGGGTAGGTAGGTAGGTCGGTAGGTAGGTGGATAGGTAGGTAGATAGGTGGGTAGTTAGGTAGCTAAGTAGGTAGGTGGGTAGTTAGATAGGTGGGTGGATAAGTAGGTGAGTAGGTAGGTATGTAGGTAGGTGGGTGGATAGGTAGATAGTTGGTTGGGTAGGTAAGTGGGTAGGTGGTTAGGTAGGTAGGTAAGTGGGTGGGTAGGCAGGTAGGTAGGTAGGTACGTGGGTAGGTAGGAATGTAGGTTGGTAGGTAGGTGGGTGGGTGAGTAGGTAGGTAAGTAGATGGGTAGGTAGGTAGACAGGTAGGTAGGTAGTTAAGTAGGTAGGTGGGTAGGTAGGTAGAGGGATAGGTAGAGAGGTAGTAGGTAGGTAGGTAGGTAGGTAGAGAGGTAGGTAGTTGGGTAGATAGGTGGGTGGGTAGGTGGGTAGGTGAGTAGGCAGGTTATGTAGGTGGGTAGGTAGTAGGGATGGGCACAGTACTCGAGTACTCGTTGTTGACGTCAGTACTCGAGTAACCATGGCGAGTAATTGTTTCACTATGAAAAAAAATGCTTCGTTATTCATGCACCTGCGCACTGTGCTTTTGGCTACCTGCGTGAGGCTACTCACATCAGTCGCAACATGTCTGCTGCTTGTAAAAGTACAGTCTGGAAATACTTTGAGAAAGAAGGGGAAAACAGTGTGCAGTGCAAAATCTGCAATGTGAAACTTGCTTATCATAAGCAAACCAGCTCAAAGCAAACCAGCTCAAAGCAAACCAGCTCAACCACATGCGGTTAAAGCACAATGAAACAATGAATTAGACGACTGGACAACAACCCCGAATCACATCATTTGCTAGCCCGGCTAGCTCACGACGATGCGACGCCAAACGAACGGAAAAGATAAGTAAAAGAACACAGTATGTCCACTGTGACGTTTGTTCTTTAATAAATGCAATTGGATTGAATGGCTTAAATTGTTGGTTGTTTATTCATATGCAAATTCGCTATAACGAAATACGTCGGGATAATTTCTAAATAGTCGGGCACGTTTACTTAATCGGGCACATAGCCTACTGTAGGCCTACATCGATGGCCACCGACCTCCCGGATTTTTTTTACGGTAGGCTACAGAACAGCGAGTACTCGAGTACTCATTCATTATGAATATAGAGTACTCGAGTATTACAATAACTGAAAATGCCCATCCCTAGTAGGTAGGAAGGAAGGTGGGTAGGTAGGTAAGTGGGTAGGTAGGTAAGTGGGTGAGTAGGTAGGTAGGTCGGTAGGAAGTTAGGTAAGTAGGTGGGTAGGTAGGTAGACTGGTAGGTAGGTAGGTGACTAGGTAGGTAGATAGATAGGTAGGTAGATGGGTAGGTAGGTAGGTGGGTAGGTAGGTAGATAGATGGGTAGGTAGGTAGATGGGTAGGTAGGTAGGTAGGTAGGTAGATGGGTAGGTAGGTAGGTAGATAGATAGGTAGGTAGAGGGGTAGGTAGGTAGATAGGTAGGTAGATGGGTAAGTAGATAGGTAGGTAGATAGATAGGTAGGTAGAGGGGTAGGTAGGTAGGTAGATAGGTAGGTCGGTATGTAGATAGGTAGGTAGGTAGGGGGGTGAGTAGGTGGGTAGATAGGTGGGTGGGTCGGTGGGTAGGTAGGTAGGTAGATAGGTAGGAAGGTAGGTAGGTGGGTGGATAGGTAGGTGGGTAGGTAGGTGGGTAGGTATGCAAGTAGGTGAGTAGGCAGGTTATTTAGGTGGGTAGGTAGGAAGGAAGGTGGGTAGGTAGGTAAGTGGGTAGGTAGGTAAGTGGGTGAGTAGGTAGGTAGGTCGGTAGGAAGTTATGTAAGTAGGTGGGTAGGTAGGTAGACTGGTAGGTAGGTAGGTGACTAGGTAGGTAGATAGTTGACTAGGTAGGTAGATAGATAGGTAGGTAGATGGGTAGGTAGGTAGGTGGGTAGGTAGGTAGATAGATGGGTAGGTAGGTAGATGGGTAGGTAGGTAGGTAGGTAGATAGGTAGGTGTCTGGTGGATGCAACACATGAACAAAGTTGACCTCTACATTGATCTACCTCTCCTGACCACAAAGATACATCAGCGGAGACTGAGGATAGCCAGCCATAGGAAACGCCCTCCTGACCTCATCACTTCAAACCTTGTCCTCTGGGAACCCAAGCATGGTCAAGACACACGTGGTGCTCGAAAGACAACATATGTGGACATGCTGAGGAAGGACCCTGGCTACAGTGCTGATGAACTAAACTCTGGTATGCTGGACCAGGGTGTGTGAAGAAGTGTCATCTAGACCATCACCATCTACCCCATTGGCCTCAAAATTAGGTTTGTTCAGTTTGGGGTTACTTGTTATTATGTCTTGTGCTTTTACTGATTTTATTTGAGAATACAGTCTCTGAACATTCTCTGCCTGTGGACTAAGAGACTTTGTGCAATAAAATGTGTAATAAAAATTGAATTAAAGCCGCAAGCAACAATGAGACGAGGTCCTACGGATACACCCCCTTAAAGCTCAATGAGATTTGAGAAGAATGAGAAACTTTTTTATGGTTCAATATTCACTTTTACTTCCTATTAGTTTATGCATTGGCCTTAGCAAGACCCCAAAAATCATTTTCGTGACATGAGACTGCATGAGACCCTGTGAACTTATTATTTTAGTATGTCGGTATACTGGTTAGTACACTGGCGGGAAATCTTGTGGTGGAAATGGAAGTGACACGTTTCGCGTGTCACAATATCAGGAAGACAACAAACACTTTGCCCAGCGAAAATCTACATGCACATACTGTACAAGAAAGAACACTGGTATTTACCTGCATTGAAGACATCCTTCCACAAAGTAGCTACAATCTTCCGATCCAGTCTGCGCACGCACGTTTGTTATCATTTTCCCCCCATCATTACAGCGAGTGAGTGGGGGATTGTGGGAAGTGTGGTTAAAACGCAGTGCCGATTTTATCACGACCAGAGGGGCTGCCAAAGTGCCGAGTTATCTCATGTAGCTTTAATCAAATAGAAAATGTCTTAGTACATCTTTGCAAATTATTAAGTACAATAGCCTACACGTAGCACAACTACCAATTGAATATACCTTGCTGAACGAAACTGACTGTTGCTTCTCAGTCAAATGGTTGTACTCTCCAAAACATGTAAGCATCTTTTCATTGTGTGAGTCATCACATGCAAAACAGTCCATTCAGTTGTCACAATTTGTCAGGAACATAATAGCATGAATATCATCACATTACATTATATGAATCTCTTGTAGAACATTTGCTAAATTGATTACAGTAATTGACTGCCAGGTGAAACTACAACTTGACTAATGAAGGGTGAGTGTCACACATTCTCATTTCATTCTCAGATGACCAATCAAACACTATGTTTAGTTACCTGACAGGTGCTATCCATGAGTATGATTTTTACCAAACATATATTAAGAGCAAATCAGAGAGAATAAGAGAGAATCAGTACAATTAGAATCAGAATCTAAACATGGAGGCACCTGGCCAGGTAAATGAACAAGGACAACTGGCTGCTCGAGGAAGAGCACGAAGAGGAAGAGGAGTAGGGGGGAGTGGTTGTGGAGTAGGGGGAAGAGGAGGAGTAGGGGGGCGTGGTTGTGGAGTAGGGGGAAGAGGAGGAGTAGGGGGGCGTGGTGGTGGAGTAGGGGGAAGAGGAGGAGGAGTAGGGGGGAGTGGTGGTGGAGTAGGGGGAAGAGGAGGAGGAGTAGGGGGGCGTGGTGGAGGAGTAGGGGGAAGAGGAAGAGGAGTAGGGGGAAGAGGAAGAGGAGTAGGGGCAAGAGGAGGAGGAGGAGTAGGGGGGTGTGGTGGTGGAGTAGGGGGAGGAGGAAGAGGAGTAAGGGGGGCATGGTGGTGGAGTAGGGGGAGGAGGAAGAGGAGTAAGGGGGGCATGGTTGTGGAGTAGGGGGAAGAGGAGGAGGAGTAGGGGGGCGTGGTTGTGGAGTAGGGGGAAGAGGAGGAGAAGTAGGGGGGAGTGGTGGTGGAGTAGGAGGAAGAGGAAGAGGAGTAGGGGGGCGTGGTTGTGGAGTAGGGGGAAGAGGAGGAGGAGTAGGGGGGCGTGGTTGTGGAGTAGGGGGAAGAGGAGGAGGAGTAGGGGGGCGTGGTGATGGAGTAGGGGGAAGAGGAGGAGGAGTAGGGGGGAGTGGTGGAGGAGTAGGGGGAGGAGGAGTAGGGGGGCGTGGTGGTGGAGTAGGGGGAGGAGGAAGAGGAGTAGGGGGGTGTGGTTGTGGAGTAGGGGGAAGAGGAAGAGGAGTAGGGGGGCGTGGTGATGGAGTAGGGGGAAGAGGAGGAGGAGTAGGGGGGAGTGGTGGAGGAGTAGGGGGAGGAGGAGTAGGGGGGCGTGGTGGTGGAGTAGGGGGAGGAGGAGGAGGAGTAGGGGGGCGTGGTGGAGGAGTAGGGGGAGGAGGAGGAGGAGTAGGGGGGCGTGGTGATGGAGTAGGGGGAAGAGGAGGAGGAGTAGGGGGGCGTGGTGGAGGAGTAGGGGGGCGTGGTTGTGGAGTAGGGGGAAGAGGAGGAGGAGTAGGGGGGCGTGGTGGTGGAGTAGGGGGAAGAGGAGGAGGAGTAGGGGGAGGAGGAGTATGGGGGCGTGGTTGTGGAGTAGGGGGAAGGGAGGAGGAGGAGTAGGGGGAGGAGGAGGAGGAGTAGGGGGAAGGGAGGAGGAGTAGGGGGGCGTGGTGGTGGAGTAGGGGGAGGAGGAGGAGGAGTAGGGGGGCGTGGTGGAGGAGTAGGGGGAGGAGGAGTATGGGGGCGTGGTGGTGGAGTAGGGGGAGGAGGAGTAGGGGGGCATGGTGGTGGAGTAGGGGGAGGAGGAAGAGGAGTAGGGGGGCGTGGTGGAGGAGTAGGGGGAGGAGGAGGAGGAGGAGGAGTAGGGGGGCGTGGTGGTGGAGTAGGGGGAGGAGGAGGAGTAGGGGGGCGTGGTGGAGGAGTAGGGAGGCGTGGTGGTGGAGTAGGGGGAGGAGGAAGAGGAGTAGATTACATTACATTCCCCCCACTGTTTCACCTCCCTCTTTATTTTTGTGGCAACAGTTATTTCCCCTATTATTATTAATTATTAATAATTATTATTATTATAACGGCCTGCTGACCAAACTCTCCCCTGGTTTCCGTCTGTACAGATAGTTCCATGCATGTTCTGTGCCTTGTGTGATGCATGTTGTTGGATAGTGGTGATGCCAACGAGGAGACATATCATATTGTATCATATCATTCCTATCATTCTGTTGTTAATTTGTCACCTTATGTTATTGTATTTTGTATTTGTATTGTATTATTTTGTATATTATTGTATATTGTTTTGTAGGCTATATTGGGCGGCTGTATCTCAGGAGGTAGGGCAGGTCATCATCCAATGATTAGGTCGGGGGTCTAATCCCTGCTCTTCCTGTCCACATGTAGAAGTGTCCTTGGGCAAGACACTGAACCCCAAATTACTTCCAATGAGCAGGCTAGTGCCTTGTGTGGCAGCTTGCCGCCATTGTGAATTTGCGTGTGAATGGATAAATGAGAGGCCATTGCAAAGCACTTTTGGATAAAAGCATTTACGATCCATTATATTGTATTTGTATTGTACTCTAGCCTATGTGTCACTTGTATGTTACTGTATTTTGCTCTGGCCTGATTTGTCCTAGCACTATTAATGCACAATCAGACCAAAGCAAATTCCTTGTATGTGAAAGCCTACTTGGCAATAAACCTGTTTCTGACTCTGATTCTAAAGGCTTCTGACTCATGTTCCTCTAATCCCCTTGGATCATGAAAAAATGGGCCCCTGGGCCTGGATGTGTAGAGGGGCCCCCCCTCCTTACCAGCCCCAGGGGCGATTCTAGGGGGTGGCCAAGGGTGGCACTTGCCACCCTTGGAATCTGACCGGCCACCCCAGGAGCCACCCCTGTGATTTTGTCTGTATTTTTGTCAATTCTAATGAATGAGTCAGTGTCATAACTAAATGAAAATGAGTTGAAAATATAGTTTGAGAGACTGATCTTTAATCCACCAAATAGTTGAGCCTCCTATACACCCCTTAACAAAATGGTTTAGTCCACCCCAGACGCTCGCGGACACAGCATTCTGCACTCTGCAGCAAGCAGTTAGCTAACTTTACTAGAGTATTTGAACTTGGTCTTCTCACATATTCTTTAACTCCCCCCCTCAGAAAGATGTATTTTTTAGTGTGTCAGTAGTTAAAACGTTTTAACATAGTTATTTTAACATAGTTATCTTTGTAACACGATTTAATGAAAGCTAGCTAGTGTCATCATCGTCTCTCCACTTGTTTGTAAATCTAAAGTCAGCTAGCTAGCTATGATAGCTAGCTAGCTGAAATGCACATTAGCCTTCACGAAAAACAAGTTACAAAAAACGACAGTTTTTCTGATTGCTAGGCTAAATTTAAGGTGATCTGCTTTCCTGTCATGGGAGTGGGACTAGAATTGAACTCATTGAGAATGATAGTGAGTGTGTGAGTGAGTGTTATAAAGTGATGTGTGTCATGCTATTTACAGTAAAAGTAAAATAAAATAAATCAGAGCTTTCAAATATAAGACAGCAGCCAGAAACATTTAAATCACAAAACATGACAAATGTGGAGCATTCCTGTGATGTGTGTGCTGAGGAGGCTGGGGAACCAGGGTGAGTAAAACATTATGGTAGGCGCTTATCCAGTCAAGTTTATTGAAACCATTTTAATTATTGTGATTCCTGTAGTGGGTGGAAATATGCAGTTTACAAAAAAGTTTAATTCTTAACAATATAGCTTGTAGGTATAACTTGTGCTTTGGGAACGTGTGTTTTGCTTCTTAAAAGCATGCAGAAAAAAAAAAAAAAACGTAACTGCCACCTGGCATATCTCTGTCCCCCCCTTGTGCCACCCCAGTCAAAAAGGTCTAGAATCGCCACTGACCAGCCCCCCCCCCTACAGGCTCCGCCGCAACACTGTTGTTCTCAGCGTTTGTTTTCTTTTAAAAAATAAAAAAAAAGGAAATGCAAGGAACCTGTTGTAAAGCATCTTACTGCCTTGACTCTTTTTCTTTTCAAATCTTTCGTTTAGCTGCTCCGCTTAATATGTGTCGGTGCTCCATTTTACATGTACGGTTCTTTGTCAAGATCAAACAGATTGAACCAATTGACCTTGTGACCTGCACCTATGTGATCTGTCTTGAGTTCACAAACTTTAATAGTGCCCTCCATAGACTAGTTGTATAGCCTTTTCATGGATCTATTGAAAGGTAGCCTACATCCCACCCATTAGATTAAAGAGTAGACTATAGAAAATATGTAGCCACACAAGCTTCTCTCTTTTTTAAAAAGACGTGGGCCCTTATAAACTGTTCAAAATATAAATAACAGATTATGAAATGACTGTGAGCATACACTAGACGACTGGCTTCTGCTGATTTTTGTATGTCAACTGAAAAACTGGGTATCGCACATTTAACGAGTTTACACTACACAATTGTGTCCAGAATCTGCTCAAAAATATCAAACATGTTTGATGCTACGACTTGCTCCGACTCGGATCGGGAGAAGTCTGTTGTCATCATACACTTGCCGATTTAAATCTGTAGGCTAGGCTACTTATGATCATATACTATGGTTCAGATCAAAACGTTGACAAAACTAGCACTTTTGAGAAAGTCTGATAATTGCTCTACCACCGTTTTGGTCATACAATGGATGTGGATGGGCACCTTGAAAAATCTTTCAAAAACATGTTAAACTCTCGATTTCAAAGACTGAAGAGGATGTGCAGTACACCGCTGTGAAGTTGAACCCGCCCAGAGCTGCCCCCAAGTGGGCATATCCGGTCACTACAACAACATAACACACGTACTCATTTGAAATATTCGACCTGGCTTGAATACAATGTCCCCTGGCTAGTGTGACATACAGCATGGGTTGTGTGTTATTATACAGTACAGTATGTGTTGTGTGTGATATAGGTATAATTATGTGTTATATACAGTATGTGTTGTGTGGTATAGGTATAATTATGTGTTATATACAGTATGTGTTGTGTGTGATATAGGTATAGTTGTGTTATATACAGTATGTGTTGTGTGTGATATAGGTATAGTTGTGTGTTATATACAGTATGTGTTGTCAATCAATCAATCAATCAATCAATCAAAGCTTTATTTCGATAGCGCATTTCATACCCAGAGGCAACACAATGCGCTTTACAGAGAACAAGGGAGGTGGGCATACGACCCACCCATACATATTCCAGAGGGAAGCAAAAAAACAGTAATCACCCGGGGGTCAGATAAGTGAGCTGTAAAAATTCTTCCCTGACCCCTCTCAACAAGGCGATCGAGCAAGCTCCTGGAGTATGTTTGTCTACCGGCTAAGAACATGTATAAAGCAGTACATTACATTAAATTACATTTCAGAGTAAGAGAGGCTCAAAAAGCATCATAGGAGAGACATGGCAAATACTGGTGTGTGTTTGCTATGGCCCAGGCCTAAAGCCGGAAGTGGGCTGGTGTATGTCTGTGTGTACGTGTGTGTGTGTTAACTAAATGCTACGACATCCACAGCAGACACAGGGGTATCTATTGGACTCCGGGAGGTCTGCTGGTGACAGTGGGGCATCCACTGGACCTGGTTAGAAGATAGGAGGGAGAGAGAGAGGCACTAGGGAGAGGGAAGGCAAAACAGGGTTAGTAGCACACAGAGCCATAAAAGCAATACAGATATTAAAACAGGCAACCTGGAGCAAGCTCCTGGAATATATTTGTCTAATGGCTAAGAACATTTATAGAGCAATAAATTACATTAAATTACATTTTCAGAGGTATAATTATGTGTTATATACAGTATGTGTTGTGTGTGATATAGGTATAGTTATGTGTTATATACAGTATGTGTTGTGTGTGGTATAGGTATAGTTGTGTGTTATATACAGTATGTGTTGTGTGTGATATAGGTATAGTTGTGTGTTATATACAGTGTGTGTTGTGTGTGATATAGGTATAGTTATGTGTTATATACAGTATGTTGTGTGTGGTATAGGTATAGTTATGTGTTATATACAGTGTGTGTTGTGTGTGGTATAGGTATAGTTGTGTGTTGTACCTATACAGTGTGTTATGTGTGGTATAGGTATAGTTGAGTGATACAGTATGTGTTGTGTGTTACAGTATATTCAGTATGTGTTACATTGCATTACAGTCATTTAGCAGACACTTTTATCCAAAGTGACTTATTTCAATAATTGCATTTAATGTAGATACTGTAGTAAACATACTACTACTCGTACTACTGGGGGGGATATGGGTGGGGAGAGAGAGAGAGAGAGAGAGAGAGAGAGAGAGATAAATAAACTAAGTTTGATTCAAATGCAACTTCAGCTTAAATCTATTTAAATCTAGCCCTACATTTATTTCAATTATAGCCGCCTGGACTAGCCGTCAAGTCACAGTGTTCTATCCGGTCTGTGACATCACGGGCACTACGGCGTAACATGTAGGCCTACGTTTGTGTGAAGGAAGGAAGGTAGCCTGGGTATATTTTAAACCTACGTGATACTGATGCATCTCTAGGCACTGGAGGGCCTTCTCCGGGCTGCACCACCTCCTTCAGGATCCCGCCATCACCCAGGACGTCCTGCATCTGTAGCCCCATGCGGTGGAACGGGCCCTAGCATAAAACAAACAAAGTTGCTTACTTTCATCGCCTTCATTTCTATTATATATTTCTAGCCATGGATTGTAATGAATCGACCGAGCTAGAGCTGTAGCACCAGACAGTTCGCCGTTCAGAATTTTGGCACGCGTGCACCAGTGGATGCTCGTGATGCACGTGACCCCATAACCTGCACGACAGCGCGCGTTTGTCTTGATCTTAAAATCTGTTTAACTCCAATAAAATATCTGAAGTTAGTGGGATACGGCACCAAGGTACAGTAATACTACATATATCTGTCTAACGTTACCTGTAAGTTAACTAACGTTAGCTAGCCAACTAGGGCAATAAATTGCAAACTAACGTTAGATGCACGTCTCTAATTTACCTGGGTAACGCTACCATCCCCTTGTCGCCCACGGGGGTCTAAATAGTTTCGGATTCTGGTAGAAAATCCATTTGCTGCCATGATGGTTAGCTACCTTTCGGTGGTTTCTCAATACCGTTTACACCGTCGCTGACAGTAACTATCTAGTTTATCTCGCACGTTGAGACTGACTAGTGAGTAGGCCAAGTAGTTAGTTAACTAACGTCAGTCGCTAGGTGGCGGTTAGAGCAATCATCCGGGAAATGTCGGGGTCAAAATTGAGTTCTCAGGTGTTTGAAGTTTGAAAAGGGAACATTAGCGGCTGATGACAGGTGCGTTTTTATATATCTACTGATTTATTTGCTATTTAAGTCTTTATTGTGTTGCGTACAATAATTAACAATCAAATGGTTATTATAAAATGTAGACTAGACGTAGCCTATTACTTACCAGTGATGAAGTGTTTGCCGCAGACAAACAAATTTGGGATCCCATTGTCATGACTCAATGGCATTGACTTCCCTTGGGGTCCTCCCTCCTCCTGAAGCTATAAAATGCGTCTTTTGCCCTCTCTTAACCTACTTGGTAGTCAGGAGAACCGAATGTGTGTATGAGTTTTATTGGTTATGGTGCACGACACAACACAGCAACTTTGGTGACAGCCTCAGCCTCTTGCTCTTCTAGGCCATCTCTAGTTTTTATCACTTTTTCACCTAAAGTGGGCGTGTCCGTCAAAGCTGACGTCAAGTAGCTCCAGTCTCACTTCCCGTCATGCCTTTCGCGTGTATGGAGAGAGAACGAGGTGCCCAGATATTTATATTTTAGACGTCCCAAAATACCTCACATGTCTACCAATGTACACATCTTTATGGTAGACGTTAACTTGCTGAAATGCGCGTTTTTTGTTTTTCCACCATAACCGGGAATGGTAAGGCTGAGAAAGTAGTCTCCGTAGGGGTCGGTCTATCAATTCAGTACACTCTGGTTTCTCTTCAGATCGCATAAATCTTTCGCCTTTTACTAAAGATTTCCGTGGAGAGGAACATTACGAGTATCAACCAATTTTTTGATGCCCTGCTTTAATGCGGGGCTGCCTAATGTGTTCAAATAAAAAGTGCGAACGGATGAACGTTATCCCTCAGCGGTAGCGATCTTATACTGACTGGCTTTGCTGTGTCGATGCACACATTGGAGTGCGAGGCTTTAGAAGAACAACGTTCTTTACAGTGAAAGCCGTCAGGAATCCACCCAAAAATCCAGTTACATCAAACCGGACCGATCTTTCTACCAAACCGGTAGAAAATGAATTAGCCTACAGGTGTCAAAGCCAGCCCACATGATATAAACATGACTAACCAAATTAATCACGTTCACATCACAAACTTTCAAGTCTGTTGTAGTGTTTTATTATACTTTATAAATATAAAAATGTCAAACAAAATATATGCACAAAAGGACATCAATATTATATAATACATTTTCAAAAATATATGTTTTTCTTTAATTATAAATCCTATTAACTTCAATTGTAGTTTTAATATCTGACCCAGCATTTAGTACCAAGCCCATGCTGTTGGATTCATTTTCAAACTACAACAAAGTCAATAGCCCATGCTAGTAAATTGACAAAATGTACAACAAACTCAATAATATTCAAATTATACTGTGGTTTTGGAGTTAATCATACAATTTTACAGTTGTTGAACAAAAAAGTTGAATTATGAGAATATACCAAACACAACCAAAGAATTCTTCACACACACAGTTATATATGAGTCATTCCATGTGTTTTCAATCTGACTTTTGCCAGAGCAGTTTCCTTTTTTAAAGAATGCATGCAAATCTCTCCATTTAATTTTTACTCCATATGCTAATAGTATTGAATCTTTCCTGCTGGGGGCAGGGTTTTCCTTTAGTAATCTAGGGGGATACAGGCTGTTTATTATAGGATTTTTGTTTAAAATCCACTGACAGTAATTTGTGTCAGTGCATTTGCTGAGAAATGATAGCATCAAAGGGTACAATCAATTAGTGTGATTTCCAATAAACATTCAACATGTTACAATAGCGTAATAGTACATTGTCCTCCAAACTCTAAAGCACCTCCATTTTTAAATCACCAATCACAAATTCACAGGGACACCCAAGTCCTTGGACACCAGTAGAGCTACAGGGGCAGATCAGGGACACACCATCCCACACACACACGTCACAGGGTTATCTTCAGGCCAAAGTTCAACATTACACATAAATCCCATTACTTTAAAGGCATTATTAGGAAGGCATTGCTTTAAATATTGTATTATGTCACATTTGATATACTGTTACGAGATACAAGACCAGAACATACCTTGTCTTGAAAGAGGATTAAGTATGCCTGTTCACACAGTTATACTATCTATTCACTGTCTGGGAATGCCGTTTGTTTACTCTGGTTAAATAATTATGTTAATTCTACTGGTTGGAAAGCTTGGCTACATGTTGGTTGGTGTTAGCAAAAAATATGCCATAGAGGTCAATATACTAGACTGATGATATACTAGATTAATTAATTGACAGCTTGAAGATGAGGACAGTTCCTGGGTTGACGTGAAATGGCTGACGAGGTTAAAAGATCTTGCAGCCCTGAAACATTACTACATTTGAAAACTGTACAAGTGAGATACTAGATATTGTTCTTGCATGATATCGGCATAGTTATTGACAAGAAACATATCAAACAGACAAGTGTAAAAATCTATTTGCGATATTGGCAGTCACAGTTGTAAGAAATGGTTTTGTTATTGAAAACAACCAAAAACCAGTTACATTCAATTCAGGCAGACCAAATATCTGTGATGTGTTGGCTCTGTCCCAGGAGATATGCATTCCCTAAAACAGACATACAAAGTTGTATACAGTGAGTGCATTTTCCACTATTAGCAGTTTCATGGTACATTCATTACCTATAAAACAAGATGGACAGTAGAACGAGCACAAAGTAAAAGTGAACCATTATTTATTTTCCAACATGTCTTGTGTCAATCCTGTTCTAGGGTGTTTGAAAAGTGCAGACACTATCTGTTTCATCTCATGCCTTGAATTGCCTGAAGTAGAAATTAATTAGAATACAAATCAAATTACAGTAAAGTGATTGTGAGATTGTAATAGAGCCAATATCAGCATGTCATTAAGAAAATGAGTTGCACTCAACTAATAACAGGCTCAAGCTGTTGCTGAGCATTCTGTTTTAGGGCACTTGCTTGGAGAAGAGAGGCGATACAAGCCTTGAAATGGAATTTATCCAAACAAGGTCAGCTCTCTTTAGGTCACGGCTCTGAACTCAGACTAACTAACCGTTGTGTGGGTGTAGAGATCCCATGACATCCAAAGAACAAACAAAAACGCTGTTTAGTATGGTGCTCCATGTGCACAGAAACACTTCTGCCCCTAGCACTTCAAGTGAAAGTTGTAGGAGCACTTTCTACATGCCCCTTGGTCAAATCAGGGGAGTGGCTTTTCTGTGTGAACTACTTCTGCCAGAGGAGG
Organism: Borostomias antarcticus; assembly: GCF_949987555.1. NCBI lineage: Eukaryota > Metazoa > Chordata > Actinopteri > Stomiiformes > Stomiidae > Borostomias > Borostomias antarcticus. Next base: position 22,279,724 of record NC_140234.1, read on the forward strand.
GTGCTACTGCTCCTGATAAATGCATAAAAACAATTCAATGAAAGGGTGGGAAAATGTTGAAACTGGGGTTGATAGTTGCCCTTTAAAGGAAGCCAAAAATGATGCCCCCTTAACCCTTCAGTGCTCCCAGTGAGCTACAACCAAAACAACCTTGTTTAAAGGGCTAGGTTATTTTAGCGCCAGGCTGGTTCAAGGCTTCTCTTATCGGAGGACGGTGACTCCGAGAGACGAGGCTTGGTTTACCGGGTGCACTGCAACCTGAAGATGGCTCAGGACCAAGCAACCGCTGGGGTGCAGGCAGTGAAAACTGAGGGTGACATTTGAACCCAAAAGAAGCTATGCTATTGCCACATTACTTGAAGAATTTGCTGTTGCATTTGATGCAGTTGTGTCTTTGCTCATCATAATAAATGTCCCTACAAGCACAGGAAGTGCCTCTTGACAATTACTCTGGTACTGCTAAGTCAAAGCCGAGTTGTGTTCATTCACTACTGGGCCGATAGCACCGATATGGCTACTCATGTATTTTATTATTGATATGTACAGCAATGTAGCCTTTTGAATTGTTCGATCTTGTCCCTCTACTGTAAGGCCCAAAGCGAACTACAGTACCTTCCAGTCCATACACATACAACACCAGCAGCTAGGCAGGACAAAAACGCAATTTAACCATGCCTTTGTATAGGTTTAAGAGACATGGATTTTAGAAAGTAAATCAAGAGGGATAGCTACTTTGCAAACAGTACGTGTCATGGTATCCGTGACACCAGCAAGGGACCTCTGAAATAGCACATGACCCTGTGGAATTTCGAGCAAATCAAGACAAGGTATTCAGTTGGAGTGCAAAAGAATCCAGAAGAGTGGAGTGACAGGTTTTGCCAGCAAGAGTGTGAGCGAGCGCGCGTTTGCCTGCCGGTTTGCATTTTCGGTTGATCGACAGGTCAGATACAGCGAGCCATCAACCATCCGGTGGTTACGGTAGAGGCCGCGGCGGTAGCCATCGTCTTTGCGTCCAACGCGTCCCTCGGCCCTGCGACGTCCTCCCCTCGCGCATCAGGACCTGAAGACGTGCACCGCCCGGACCACGTACTGACGGCAGATCGGGCACTCGCTCATGCGCTTGCCGCATTTGCTGCAGGTGACCATGTGGCCGCATTCCAGCAGCACGCAGTCGATGGGGGAGTCCATGCAGATCCGACAGAGGTTCTCCTCCAGGCTTTTGGGCGCGGCAGAGTCTGCGTGAGGAAGACGGAGAGGAAGAGACTCTGAGGTAAACTCAATAACTGCGGGTCACCTGCCATGGGTGAGGATTTGGATTTGGAAAATTGCCTCAAGCAAGATTAGTTTACTCAAATGAGGGCCGGCTGACTCCAAACTGCAAATACAAGAATACAATTCTCTGGATGGGATTCATCCTTCCAACTGTACTGTTAAATTGAGCATGCCTCTCTTACCTGCTTCATTTCTGGTGTTTGAAACTGAAAAAGAGAGACACTACATTTGGTCTATTCCAATGACAACACATTCAAATCAAGCTCATATTCCAGAAGAAAGATTCCACATGTACCCTTTGCATAAGCAGACGAATCCTCACCCAGGTTCTGGAGGTCCTTCTGGTCGTTGTAGAGCCGGGTCACCCTCTCCATCAGCTCCCACTTCTCACAGCAGCCCTTGAAGTTGACGAAGTTGCGGGCCAGGATCTCCTTGAGCTGCCGGACGCTCAGGCCCTCCACGTCCTCCACCCTGCTGAGGTCGGACAGCGAGGCCCGTCGGCCCGGCATCAGGGCCTCGTCGCTGTCCGAAGACTGCGGGGGGGAACAGCAGAGGGATGGAGGCACACGACGTCCATTTTAACACAACTGCGTCGACCTCAGCTGTTGACTATGGTAGATGTGTAATCGTCAGGTAAGGAGCGCGGTGCTCATCAGCTTGGAGCAGCTCAGCTTGGCTCGGCAGTCTAAAAAGGGCACACGTTCTAGGAGGTGTTTCTGACACAATGAGTTCAAAGAAAGCATGATAACACCAGATGCTTTTCATCCGAATGCAGCCCTACCACACATTAGAGTTCAGTTCACTACCACAAATTAGAATTACCAATTCATAACCACACATTGGAGAGTTACTAATTCACTACCACCTATTAGAGTTACCAATTCACTACCACACATTAGATAATTACCAATTCACTACCACACATTAGTTACCAATTCACTACCACACAAAAGAGAATTACCAGTTCCAAAACAATTGTGGAAAAGGTACGTTATTCAGTTAACCTACCTGCACATTACCACCTTCAAAAATTCAGAACCTGTGATTCCTTGTTTGTGTTTTGATGGATCAATGTGTGTTTGGTCTGGCCTGAGTGCTTATTTGCTGTCATTGTCATGTCTGACATTGAATTCCCCCTTTGAGGGTGATTCAGAGCCCATCCATCTATTTAACAGCCCCGGGGGAATCCCAGTTCTCACCTCCTCCTCCTCTTCGTCTTCCTCCTCCTCTTCGTCAGATATGTGCTCCGACTCCGGCTCGGGCTCCAGGCCCGGCCGCTGAGAGCGGCCCGGGGGCGAATCGGGGCTGCCGCCGGGCGGCATTTCCGGGAGAGTGGGGGGGGCGTTGCGCGCCCCGGACTGGGACATGGTCTCGCTGCTGCTGCTGGTGCTGGGGGTCTGCTGGCCCAAGACCAGTTCCACCAGCTCCTCCTTCTCCCGACACGTCTGCGTGGGAACCTCGTGCAGGTGGAGGTAGTTACGCAGCTCGCGCACCTGGTCGAAACAAAAGTTATTACATTTTATATTTCTTATATAGAATTTTGAGCGCTCACAATAGTTGAAGACACGCAGTATATCACATAGATGATACACAGATCAGCTCAGATCAAGTGTTTTCATACACACCCACTTGACATGACTCAATCTATGCACATCCTCTAACAGGTCACCTGCATCGGTCAGGGTAAATGCTATATTAGGTGCTGAACCTTGAGTCTCATCAGCTGGGCGCGGTCGAAGAGCGTCCCGTGGAAGCGCTGGCAGGTGTAGCAGAGGCGCGGGCGCGGCGGCTCCGGCTGGACCGAGCAGCGGCCGCAGAAGCTCTTCTTGCAGTCCACGCAGACGTGCTGAGGGACAGACAGAACGTGAGCGCGGCCCGTCGCGTCGTAAAATAATGATGATCGACCCTCCTTCCGAGTCAGCTGAGCCAAGCTGTGGTGTTGTTGTTAAAGATAGCGCTGCTTTGGCGACTCTTTTCAAAAGGTGGTTTGTGTACAGATGTGAAACTGTGTGGATGGCAAACATGACTAGGATAATATGTTGAAATCCCCAACTTTTTTGTAAGGGGTTACACCGACTTCATCTTCCTGTTTCGGCTTGATTCCCACGCAGAAGAATACAGTCATCCATAGAACGTGTTGTGTTTGATCTTTCTACAGAAATGAGTTCCGTTGTGCTGTTACAATTACAGGTTATCATTGACGTATTGAAATAGGTTGACTAGTGAAAAGAGCAACCATTGCTCTGCCTTTGGAGACGGGCGCTTTATCAAACCCCATCTAGCCTCTGTTTCATTCCATTTCAAGTCACGAGGGATGGGTATCGTTAGGATTTGATCGATACTGACATTGCTTATCGATGCCGATACTTATGGATACTACTCTACCACTTTGGGACTCATACACTGCCTGGGTCAATGTTTCTGTCTCAGTTGGCCTTCATTTACATAGTGGACAGTCACTGTAATATAGTGATCCTGTGTGATTGCTTATCCAGCCATTGCTGGTTATGGCTACTTTTGACACATTGATAAGCTCACCTATGATGTTTCTCTTTTCAACTGCATGTCAAGCAGGTATGAGGGTGTCTGATAATGTGCCTCTGGAAGGAGGGTGGTAACTGGGGTTAAGGGCTGTGGTCATCTCCCTAAGGCAGGGAAGCCCAATACGTCGATTGCGATCGACCAGTAGGTCACAGAGGCTATGCTAGTAGATCTCGAGCCATTCAAAAGAAAAGGCGAGTTTATGATGCGCATTGAAGTTGAAGAAGAAGCAAGCAGTCATGTCACCTCTCTTGTTGTCCAAACAGGCAACTTTTCCTCCTGCTACAGTACTTTGTAGATTACAAGTGTGACCTTTTGTACTGCAGTTTAGCTGAGTATTTGAATGATTGAATCATGTTTGTGCTGGTTTTATCATTTTTTAGGCTTGTGTGTGTCGCTGATAGCTGATAGTAGCCGGGTAAAATCAATCAGAAACTCAAAAAAGTCAGGATTATGCAACCCTGGCTGATCCATTCAGTGCAAGTCAGTAGTGTCTTGTGCTGTGTGATTGAGTTATTGAGTTATAGTTGAGTAAGCTAAAGACACTGTTCTGACAACTAGCTGAATGTTACCTGTTAATATTGTGCAAGGCTTGATATGGCTTTAATGACGTGAATTAACACCTAGCCAATGTTAAGTGACAAGTGACAGAAGGGCGGGGTTCTGGGTGTGTATGGGGGTGGTAGATCTTGTTGAGCTGGTCATTTTAAAAGTAGACAGTCTTATTTATAATAATGATAGTTACCTGCATCTGAGTGTTACCTGCATCTTTAGCCTGCTAGCAGTGCCACCAGCGTTAGCATTAGCCGCTTTGCTAAAGCAGTCAAACTCGCTGGTCTGCTTCACATTTACCGAATGTGAAACTGTTAAGTGTTTCATGAGGCTGCTGGTGTTACCCCTTTTGGACACAACTAACTTAAATAAATTGCATTTAGCAGCACCGTCGGTAGATTTGGTGAAGTACCGTTTTGCCCTGTCCGCCATGCCTACTTCCTTGAGAGGCCTAGTAGAGAGAGGCAAATAATAACAATGTCATCGCCTGTCACCAGCAGCTTGGTCATGATTAGGGGACGGATGCGAGCTGTGTTGACTGATTTATGAAACGAACGCGGCTCCATGGATTTATGAAACAAACGCGTTAAATACCGATAGCAGCACCATTTGTCCGCGAGCTTATCGGTATTTCGGTACTGACCCAATGACGTACCGATACCAAAAAAATACCGGTTCCCGATACCCATCCCTACAAGTCATGCTGTACAACCCGCATTTGGAACAGGCCTTATTCATCAGGAGCGCCTTGCTTGTCGGTTCGGTGATTCTAACCTTCGTAGCGACGGTGTCGAAGTGGCCTCCGCAGGCCTTGCACAGATGTTCGGGGGAGGTCTGGGACGGGCTGTAGCCCGAGTTTGTGTAGGCCTGGCGCCATGAGCTGCCCGTTTCTTCCACTGTGGCGGTGGGTTCCAGACAGGACCAGCTACAACAGGATGTCCACATGCTCCTGCCTGCGTGCACACACACACACATCACTTACTCATCATTTACTTGTAGAGAGACAACATGACAGTAGTGCATGGAAATATGAATTGGTGCAGCAGGAAACTTCAGAACAGAATGGTTTTGGGGTTTGGAGGTGAACTGTGTAGCAGATGTATATGTGAGTAAGTTATGTAGATCGCATGCATGTGATTCAATTCATTTGCACACTTGTGACTTGAAACAAACGGGCATATGGGGGGCTACCATAGAGGGACCTATATATCTCACTTCAAGTGTCCAATTATAAACAATGCAATAGTACTGACTGAGCTTGTGCCCGATTACAAACAATGCAATAGTACTTAAGCCTACTTCAACCATCTATAAAGACCTGAACTGCAGCCCAACCTGAAAGAAAAGTGACAAATATCCTGTCCATTCACTAACGCAGGAACTACTGTACAGTAGTGCACTGTGAGAACCGATCCCGTCATAGTTCACACTTTCAAGCGGGCCAAAAGAGCCCTACTATAATGGCCTGCAACTTTCTCCTACGTCGCTGACAAAGCACACCACTAGAGAAAAGAGGAACAAGTGCCTGATCGGATCTACAGCCAACTGGGCTCAGGGACAATGAGAGCGCTGTGTGTCATTGTTCTCAGGGCTAGAAATATGCACAGAAATACCAGACACGTCCCTTATAGGAGCAAATGGAGAAGCTACCAAAGAAGCTTGTCTTGACAGCTTAAAAGTGTTTGAGAGAGGAATCAATACAGGTAGCTACTAAGCATTAGCATTGTTTATGGCAAACAGATTTCATTCAATTGTGGAACTTACATTTGCAATGACTAGAGATCACACTCTTTTTGTAAATGCAAAGTGGTCAAACCAAATTCAGGTCAAATTTCAGACCACGGATTTCCGTTTACTTGCTAGGTCTAGGCCCCGTCTCTGTTAAGCAGCCCATTACTGAAATAATGCCATGGTGATGAACCCAAAGGTGTCAAGTTGCAGATTGTTACTTGCCGACAATTTTACATGTGACTACTTTGTCTAGTAAACCAAGTAGCCCCAAAGTTGAACTGACAGCTCTTACCTTAGAGTCGCCAGGTGCGCAGATAATCAACTGTGCTGACAAATAATTACTACAGAGTGGATCACAGTAGACTATTCAGACAGAAGTAAATATCCCCGACTTTTCGTCAAACTGCCAGCTCCAGGAAGAAGCCCTGGCTGTGTCACTACTTCCCTCGCCACGCCTATTATCACCACCGCCTCCTAGATGCAGCCTCCAGAGGCGCACACTCCGTCTCTGGAACTGCTCTGTTCCGCAGAACTATTTACAGAAGCAAAGAAAAATAGCACACCTGTGACTCATAAACCTGTCTTGTGATTTCGAGCGCTCAATTTATTTATTGTCTGGGGTAGCCTACTAATTGGTCCAAGTAGCCATGGGGAAGTATAGATTTTTTTTTAACACATTTGTCTATAAAGCTCAAATGCCCAATTAGTTGACAAGGTCTGTAATCTTTCTGCATTAATTAGGTCTACTTATTTGCCTAAAAAAAACCGAATCATTCATGAGATTATTGAGTAGCACACAATCAGTGATTATTGAGTAGCACACAATCCGTGACAATGGGATCGGGGTAGGTGGGGTAAAAGGGGATAGGCTACTGGCTCAAGACTAGCCTAGAACCAACTGGACAGCCACTATAAACACAGGCCTACAATACCAGCGTGCTAGAAGTCTGTTCCACTCATTATCCATACTGTAATGTGCGTTCCAGGTGGATTATGATGGAGTCTAATTAAATGTTACTCTGTGTGTGAGATCCGGTCACGCCTGCACCTAAACTGCCCTGCCCAAAGGGGGGGTTTACGCATCAGATCTATTGGTGATATTTTATAAACAACCGATTACATAGGCTAGCCTACTGTCAGAGTATGTTTAATAATTTAAATGTAACTACTGCCAGTCTAGCGTACTGAACTGCTAGCTCTGGTCTGACGGAATGATGGGTGTGAACGTCTCTTCCAATTGTGAACTAGGCTACTGCATCATGCTTCATTTCACCCGGCGAATGGGATTCCCTAGTTGCATGGAATGTAGGAAACATAAGGAAGAGTTTGATTCCGGGTATTTTTGTCTCAATTTAAACAATGGTCATGCTTTTCTGTACATTTCACTCATAGAAAAGCCAAGGCAACACCGGCTCGACAGCCACTGATGCGCTATAGCGACCTTACCTGGGTGACCCGGAGCGAATCCTCTTTGTAACGGCCATCTCGTACCACTGAGTTCAGATTGTCATCAATGTTTAAATCAACATATGTGTTCTCATAAACCCCGGCTTTCGGCGCAGGTTTAGTCCCGTCCCTTCAATTTCTGGCCGTACAACAAGCAGACAGGATCCCATCAGCTACCGATGGAGGAGAACGACTTGCATCTTCAAGGAAATGACGTCACTTTAGCGCCAGCCGTGTGTTTGGTTGTTGTGCGGTGGCGGGAAAGAAAGGCGCTGCTGCTACTGCTGAAAACCTGCTGAAACATGGACGTGGACATAAAGGAGGCAGACTCCGAAGAAACCCAGACAGAAATACAACCGAAAAAAGATGAAGTCCCAGCGAAAGGGTCTGGCAGTGCATATGAGTTGCCATGGTAATGTTACAATGCCTTGCATAGCTAGGTTTAGCTGTATTTTTTCACTAGTTTTATAACCAGTGTCTGTAGCTAGATTAGCTACTTCAAGAAAAGCTAGTTAGCTGTAATGCTAACTCATGCCAAATCACGGCTTGTTACCTAGCTAGTTAACGTTAGCCTACCAACGTCTAGCTCTTTAAAAAACATCGAAGACAACCTAAACCGCTCTATGCATGTCTCTCGAAAACAATTCGCCCTTTAGCCAGCTATAACGAGCTAACTTTAGCTAGCGATTAACGCGAAATTGAACGTGCATGTACCTAATTGTTTCTCGATTTTCTTACAGGGTTGAAAAATATAGACCCCTGAAGTTGAACGAAATTGTAGGCAACGAAGAGACTGTCAGAAGATTGGAGGTATCTTAGCTACTCAAATTATTAGCTATCCTTTCCACCTCTCTGGCTTGCCTGGTTCAGAGACACTGTTGCTAACTGTTGGGATGGTTTCACTCCTACAGGTGTTTGCCAGAGAAGGAAACGTGCCCAACATCATCATTGCTGTGAGCGATTCTCTTTTTTAGATGGCTAGCTAACATGAATTGCTTGGTATAGTGATGAACTAGGAACACACAATGGTAAAGCCTAATAGTTGAGCGTAGAGGGCTTTAACGGTGTATCTTGTTAGGGTCCCCCTGGTACAGGAAAAACCACCAGTATCCTGTGTCTAGCCAGAGCTCTTCTTGGTCCTTCAATGAAAGATGCCGTCCTGGAGTTGAATGCCTCAAACGACAGGTGACAACAAATTGCACTCTCTGTGGGTGGCTCATGTCGCTCTCTGTGGGTGGCTCATGTCACTCTCTGTGGGTGGCTCATGTCGCTGTGTTGTGTAAATGATGGTGCCCAGTTTGACTCCAGAACTGAAATAAACCATGTCTACATACATGTAATGTTGTCAAATCTGTATGCTAATGTTGTCATGCTTTAACCTCTATACTAATGTTGCCATGTTGCCACCTGAATACTAATGTTGTCATCTATATACTAATGTTGTCACCTGTATGCTAATGTTGTCTTCTGAATACTAATGTTGTCAACTGTATACTAATGTCACCTGTATACTAATGTCACCTGAATACTAATGTTGTCACCTGTATACCTGAATGCTAATGTTGTCATGTTGGCACCTACCGTTTTCAGAGGCATCGATGTGGTTCGAAACAAGATCAAGATGTTTGCTCAACAGAAAGTCACCCTTCCAAAAGGAAGACACAAGATCATCATCCTGGACGAGGCTGACAGGTGAGACGTTATCAGAGGTTGGTTGTTCATTTTCGTAATGATCGCTGCGTCCGCAAATGAAGGCGTGGACTAAGGTCTGGCTTGTGTGTTCAGTATGACCGACGGAGCCCAGCAGGCGCTGAGGAGGACTATGGAGATCTACTCAAAGACCACTCGCTTTGCTCTGGCCTGCAACGCCTCCGATAAGATCATCGGTTAGTCCCACTCTGAGTTACTGTCTCCTTATGGTGATGGTATGACGCTTTAATTCAACTCTGTTAGACATGCTATCAGTGTCCATGTAAGGTAGTAGACGGCGCTTGATGTTAGAAGAATCCCTTATGGGGTTTACAGACGGTGAACACAATCTTTAACCTTGAGGATACATAAGGGTAGATATATATATATACCCTCTTGTACACATGTACGTCACAGCGCCCGCCATTTTGGAAGCCCTGCTTTGTTGTGATTGGCTCGTGGTCACCACTGCCCCCCCCCCCCAGAGCCCATTCAATCCCGCTGTGCCGTGTTGCGCTACACCAAGCTGACGGACGAGCAGGTGATGCTGAGGCTGCTGGAGGTGGTGGAGAAGGAGAGCCTGTCGACCACCGACGACGGCCTGGAGGCCATTATCTTCACCGCCCAGGGAGACATGAGACAGGTGGGGCCCACATGTTCGTGGGGGGGGGGGGGCGATGCGATGGCTTATGCTGCGTTCCTTTTGTATCGGAGCTCCGGATTCGGTGCCCGGGGCGACGTCGTAGCCCAGCTCAAATGTGTTCCAGGAACAAAATGGGGAAAACCCCACTTTTTTTGGGTAGTTCTAGCCATGTTAGCCGTTGTTAGCAATACCAGTTGACGACAACGAATTATGCTGTTTTGCGCATACTAACATCGTAGCAACATTGTCCACTGATAGATGTTGGACAGTATGTGTGTACGACTGATAATACAGAAACTAATAAACAGTGGGTTTTTTTTTTTTTTTTTTTAAACAGTTTTCACTTATAGGGTTTGGGAAAATGTAGTCCCAGACACGACCATCTTGTTTCTACACAGGTGTATCTATTTGTCGGATTGGCTCTACTGCATAGAATCCTATGCAATCAGACACATAGATACACCTGTGTAGACACAAGATGGCCGGTCTGGGACTACATTTTCACACACCCTATTATTGATGCGCGGAGTATCCATCTTGATTGACGTCAGCAGCTGACGTTGATGAAGTCGGGGTAGATTTTTTATCTGAGTAAAATGGTGGAAGGTGACGTATTGATGATGTCTAAACCAAGAATCCCGATGTTTCCAATACAAAAGGAACACAGCATTAATAGTTCCATGACAACAGCGTTTTAATTACCATTCAAACCTCTGTTTTTCCAGACAACATAAGAAGAGTTTGCTTATATTATTGCATAGATTGGGACATTTGTAATGTCATTCTAATTAGTTTTTAGTTTAGTTTATTGGCTTATTTGATTCAGGGACATTGTACATTAATCAACAATTTTACAATTGTTAATGTGCCAGGAATTATCTTTTGTAAAGATTTAAGGTCCTCAATTAAGTTGTTTGTATTCTCAGGCACTGAATAACATACAGTCTACCAATGCGGGGTTTGGCTACATCAACAGCGAGAATGTGTTCAAGGTAGAATTTAATTAAATTTTCGTCAGTTCCTATTAGTTCAACAGGCGACCTTTGTTAAGCATATTTTGTTTTCTTCAGGTGTGTGATGAGCCACACCCCCTGCTGGTGAAAAGCATGCTGGAACATTGCGTCAACGCCAACATCGATGAGGCTTACAAGGTACAGCAAGAACACTCATGGTAACGGTCCTGACATGAAGGGCCTTTATTACTCTGATAGTCCTGTCAAGTCATTAAGGCAGCATTTAGCTCGGGAGGTAGAGCGGTCGGCCGGGGTTCCGAAGGTCCCCGGTTCGATCCCAGCTCCCGACAGTGTGCCGAAGCGTCGTTGAGCAAGACACTGAACCCCAAAATCACTCACAGCGCAGGACCTAGTACTGTCGCCTCAAAGCAACACGGTCTCCCCTGCGGCCTTTCTGTGCGGAGTTCGCAGGGGTTTCCTCCCAAGAACCCATCCGAAAAACAAGCAGAACAGATCGCAAACGCTGTCCCTGATGAAGACAGACGGAAGTGCTTGGTTGGTCCCCGGGCGCGGCTCACGCTGCCTACAGTCTGCTCCCAGCTGCCCTTGGTGGGGGGGGGAGGACCCTTTGGGATGGGTTAAGCACAGAGAAACATTTCATCGGCGACCCTGGCACATATGTGTGTGGTCCTGTGTCGCCCGTTGGCATGTGTGTGTTGGAGTATAGCGCCGCATGACTAATAAAGACTTCTTCATTTGAAATGATCTGAAACTGCACAGCTGTATTGAACTGATCGCACCGTCTCCCCTTCTCAGATCATTGAGCAGCTGTGGGCGCTGGGCTACTCCCCAGAGGACATCATAGGGAACATCTTCAGGGTGTGCAAGACCTTCCAGATGCCGGAGTACCTCAAGCTGGAGTTCATCAAGGTGAGATGCACTGATGTCATTCACTCTACCAGGTCCCATAGGTGTTTCCATCAATCACTCTTGAACACAGCAAGTTTGCTTTCTAGGGGTACTGCTGAATACCCATTTGGGTCATGTTTGCAAATCTTTATGTATTTGAATCATGAATTTGAGTAGAGGCAGACAGAAAAAAAAGAATAGAATCAGGGATATAACTTGTGCTGTAAATGTAATAAGTAGGTTAATATAAAGCGTTTTGACCGTTTGAAGTAAGTCAACGTTTCGGCCCCCTCTCAGGAGATCGGCTACACCCACATGAAGGTGTCTGAAGGGGTCAACTCCCTGCTGCAGATGGCGGGGCTCCTGGGGAGGCTGTGCAGCAAGACCGCTGCTCCCGACGCCAGCTAACGCCAGCGCGCTCTGGGAGTCGCCGATCCGGCGATGGCCGTGCGTCTTGCTTAGCTTAGCATGATCGGGGACGGAATGTTACGCCCGTGTAAATATTTATTGAAAATCACCTTTGTAATAAACTGCCTTTTCAGTATGTCACAACATCAGTGTATTTACAAGGTTGGTAGTAAAGAGATTTAGAAAAATAATGAATAGCATGCCTGTCCTCCACCCTTGATTGTCATTGTGCTTATTCATTCTGAACCACTAGATGGCGACGTTGCATAGAGTAGAACCTCTGCCTACATCACTCCCTCCAATAATGCACATTTTGAAACCAGGCAGTAAACAGTCCATCCCTGAACCGCTGGTGGTTTCCATATCAAGCTTTGGCTTCAGCTTCAGTATCTGCATCTGCATTCACATAATCGGGTTCTGTGATGGGAGAATGGTATACAGTACATTAGTTACTTGTAGACAGCAGAAATGCTCATTTGTAGTGTGTGTTATTTGTCGTAGTGTGTAAGTAGACAGGGTAATTATATACCATCTTCTTCCTCCTCTTCTTCTCTTTTAACTTGCTCCAGGAAATCAAAGTTCTGGTAGTCTGAACCGTCTGTGGGTTGTGTGCACATGGAAACTGACCATTAGACAAGGCTAGAGAAAAATATTCCAGTTTGAAATGTTGACCTACTGACGTTCCCAGTTATATATATATATATATATATGTGTGTGTGCGTGCGTGCGTGCGTGCGTGCGTGCGTCCATTACACAAAGTGAAATATTTCAAGCCTTTTTTGTTTTAATCTTTAGGATTGTACAGTGTGTTAATTTATACACAATACTTGGTGGGGGCTCCTTTTGAACGAATTACTGCATCAACGTGGAGCGTGGCATGGAGGCAATCAGCCTTGAAATATTTCACTTCATGTGTAATGAATCTATAATATATTAAAGTTTCACTTTTTGAATTAAATTACGGAAAATAATGAATTTTCCACAATATTTAAATTTTCTGTCTGGTTGCACCCATGATCAGGAGTAACTTAGATTACAGTGCAATAGCTTACGTACCAGAGTGACGGTTGATTGCGTCACTGATGGAGGAAGATGGACAAACATTCTCATACAGACACTGATCTGGATCTAGAAAAAGGTTAAGAATAGGTTTATAATACATGTGCACACTCGATGTATAATTGAGATGTCTTGATCATAGCACTGAATTGAATGCATTTTTTATATACATTTTTGCTAAGAAAATTCCGGTTTCCATTGGTCATAATTATCTACAAAGTAGAAGTCAGCTGATATACAGTATATGACAGTAGTAGACAAGAAAGAATAGGCTATAAGAAAGACTTGTTCGTCTTTCTTGGCGCTTTGATGCTGTGGTTTTTGTAGGTGTGTTTCACAACCGACCGACTTTCTCCTGCCTTTCTAGGTTAGGTTGCATTAAGCTCACAACACCTCAACCTTTATGTTCAAAAAAACCTTTAAAAACGGCCATGGGTGAATCATATAACGGTAACACAAACTTACTGCAGTTGCAGGCTACAAAAACACATTTAATTTCACACCTTTTATACTCACTGAGGTTTCCCTCGTTTACAGTGATGATTTCACACAGAGACACAAATATCAACAAAACAAATGCAATGTACAATTATAATAATTTAAAACAGTTACAGGTTGAAGTACATAGATTGAGTTAGAGATTGGAATATGTTTGGATTGGAGCGACATGATTGGTTCTCATTGGTCCTCATTTGGAAGATTATTTCTTCACAATGGGGCAAATAATATTCATAAAATATTTACCTGTGTCAGTTTTCTGCTCTGCATGCACAATTATATCAACATTCTGGTACACTAGACCTGGGATTGGATCTCTGCAAGAACAACAAATACATTAAATATTCAAGAACAACACATACATAATTTTTCACATCTAGTTCATTGGTTCCAGTTCAGTCATAATGTATACTGTAGGTACTTACACATATGTAGGCTCAAAGCTTCCCATATCGGCTAATGTAAAACAATTGAAAGGTCACAGTGAGTTTTTGACTGTCAGTGTTTCCAAAATAATATATAATAATAATAATAAGATCTAGCCTACATCACAACTGATAGAACATGATGACGTCACAGCTGATAGAACTTACCATCCTTGAAATTAAGATACTTGAACTGGCCTTTATCCACTGTTTTAAAGATATTTAAGTCAATGCACTTGGTCAATATATGATTTCTTTATGTAGATTTTAAAAAAAATCTATTACCCCCCCCCCCCCCCCACCCACCCCCAGAAAAATCTTTTCAATAGAGCTTTGTACATTTGTGTGCACTGTCCTAATTCCCAGCATAATTTTAATTACCCTGGGATGTCTCTCCCGGTATCCGGCAGGGCTCCCTGAAAAATGGACTCTGTTACTGCATATTCTCCACGAAAACACAGAGACAAAAGACCTCCTAGCCAACAGCTTCTGATCAAGCTTGTGGTTAAACACACACACACACACACAATTGGCCTGTCTAAACGTATCTTGTTTGAGGCAGCTCTTTGTGTTTCATTAAGGTGAAACATTTCTGATGATTATGTCCTTTAAATGACATGCAGTTCAAATTTAGGATAAGACCAGGACTATGTTTACAGGGTACTTACTCTGGTGGTGTTGGTGGCAACTCTCTCTGTATCTGGTTGGGCCGTGTGACTGGAAAACCTCAAGACAATTAATTCAACATCTATCACTCAGCCTGGGCTCAGATGTTCGACTCCGCCCACTCCAAAGATGACTCATACAGTACATGAAGTTCTCAACATAGTGTAAGGAGTTGACAATTCTGTCTGGTATCAGGCTAATTTTCACTTGTTTCATAGTCGAAGGCCAATCGGTGGACAACAGAATGTGGTAAATCTTAATAATCAATACATAGGGTAGAAAGATAGGTTACTTTGCCAAGTTTGAAGTGGACTGTTCAGTCCAACTGAACAATGCATCCTAGTGTGAAACAAGATGACTGACTGCATTTAAATGTATAATATGAATCATTAAACAAGATGATTTACTGCATTTAAAGGTATAAGATGAATCATTGCGTACCTGTTTTAGATCGTATTACTGCAAAACTGTTGCCTTGATGGTGGCTATATGAAGAAGGGCACAGTTTGTGAAAACTTTCATTTTCCTATAAAGAACACTCCACAGTCTTTCATAAGCAGGGGTCCCAGACAGACCGTGACAGGGACGGATTTTTAAATTAATTTACATTCTGGTTAATTTTAACATAAAATATACCAGCCAATAGAAAAACTGCCCCGAATAGAACCCCGCCCCGAGCATTCCACCTGCCTACTCTAGAATTGCAGGGCTGATTAGCAGCAAGGAGCTGCAGCTTTGCCCAACATTAGTGTGTTCTATTGTCCACCCAATAGTAGTAGCTAGCTAGCTTGAAAACAATAGCCAAAGCAAGCTATCATTCAGACGGGACTTGCCAAAACAACTGGTCCATGATATTCTGTGTGGGGGGGGGGGCATATAATGGACTAAAATGGTCAATTACTGATTGTTCCAACGAGTATCAGAACTAACAGATAAATTGATTGAATGGGCTAAGCTGACATGATAGCAGATGTACAGTATTTAGTTGGTGTCCATAGTGCTCCAACAGTGTATGAATGGAATTTGGCCTTCAAATCATTATTCATAGGGGTTCATACTCACAATATATGAGGATTGTAGATTTGGTTTTCTTCGTGCATTAACTCTGGAGAGGGGGACACAGAGTTATTGTTTTCTCAGCACTATTACACCAGATAATGTAATGTGTAGTAACACATTTCACAACAGATGTCAAAATTGAGGTAAAAATACTTGATTTTGATAAAAAAAATTTAATGAAAGCATTCTGGAAAATATATAGCAGTTGTCGCTATGTATAGATTCAAGTTTATTTTTTTGTTACTTATATCATACAAGTAGGCTATAAGAGAGGAACATTCTTGGGTTCTGCCTGATCAACCTTGCAGCAACAGGAGAATAAATACAAGGTCATTAAAAAAACAATATAATGCAATAGAAAATGGTGTGTGTAAAGTATATGGTGTGTGAAAAGTACACATGTGCATTGTTTGCATGTTAGCATGTGTGTTGTGTGTGCACGGCCCGAGTCCAAGTCTGTGTGTGTGTGTGTGTGTGTGTGTGTGTGTCACAGGCAGACAGGGAACAGGCCTTTCGTTTCCATTGTCCAAGAGCCTGGTTGCCTGGTGGACATGGAGAACTCACTGGATCTCTTCTTGCACCACAGACACAGCAGGGAGACGACACTCAGAGAAGCCACAGAGACCACAGCCAGGACCGCCCCATGCACACTTAAGATAGGGATCATACCTGAAAGAGATTTTGCTTTAAAGACTTTTGCTTTCTTCTTGATATCATCTGTGTTTCATCGGGTATAGGCTATGTCGTAGTGCGATAACTACAAAAAAAAACAGTTGCTTTTAAATAGTATTTACTTGAATTATTTGATTGTGTTTGTGTTGTTTCATTTCACAATGAAATGACTGATATTATCCTCTATTAGGAGTAAGCCCCCCAACAGTAGCGTGTGCTTCCTTATTCAAATCTCCATCTTAGGCTACTCTCATATTTTCTGAAAATTGTTAATGGTAATATAAAAGTTATACCGATGATACTGTGATGAAGATTCAGAGATGTAGGGTGAAACGAAAGCCACGGTGCCTGGAAGGCCGACCCCTTGAAAGAGGTACTCGGTTCAGCAAAATGGAAGACAATGAGAACCCCTCACACGATGATGCAATGCAAGTGTTCCTGTAAACCACCTACAGCTAGCTAACCCACAGGATGTGTGTGGTCATCCCTTGCAGAGCTCTTAAAGGTCCATTAACATGCTCAGCTCAACTTTACACTATTACAGTTAATTTAATGAGTGACAGTCATCAAATAACTCAATTTTCATTATAAAGACAGCCGACTGTTTATGGCATTTTGTTTTATCAACATTCCATTACATGTACATCAGCGCAGGTGGGTTCTGACTACTGCTGGTAGGCTATCATTGATGCAGGTAGCATTGTGATATTCATTATTATAGTCATTATAACCATATATAGATAAAATACAGTAGAGGCTAGTTCCCAACTTCCCATGAAGGCAGAGGTCATTTAGGGCTAAGGTTAGAATTAGGTTTAGGGTTAGCTAGGTTGTTGTTTCTCGTAGTCTGGATTGAGTCTCACTGGGCTGAGAATCAGATCATCCATCACCACTGATTGGGCAGTAATAAACAAATGACAAGGCTTATCCACAAAACCTACATCTGTTGAGTCAGACTAGCATTAGGTTTAAGGCTGGGTTACCACATTTGATCTGACATCACAATGCTAATGCATCAGTAATAGAATACCAGCAGCAGTCTAACCCACCTGCGCTGATATAATGGAATGTTGATAAACCGAAAGACCTTAAAACGTCAACTGTCTTTGTAATGAAAAAGGTGGATTACAGTCATTTTGATGACTCACTATGGTGAGAGTACAGCCTTAATGAAAACTCAAAACTTCAATCACCACCATGCATCGTGGGAACAAAATTATGACACGACATGTTCATATTATCCTCTTAAGTAGCCTACACCTAACTTAATTTGTATTTTTGTAAGTTTGAGTACCATGGCAGTAGACCTTTAAATTTAATTTTGTGCTGAAGATGAGAGAATTTGCAGGCAGCTTTAACCTGAACTCGGCATTGCCACCACTCAATACTATAATACACGATGCTGCGTTAATGAGCCGCCACAGATAGGCTACATCTCCATACACAAAAACGTTTGAAAGAAGATAGAGAGGTAACTTGAAGCGTTTAACAAAGAAGAAGTAGATTTCATGTATTAAGAGGGAACTGTCCTATTATGTGTAATATGTCTAGGAGGAACCAGTTAAATTACGTTAGTGAAGTAAGTAAATCAATTCAGTATAATCACTTGCTGACTCAGAAGTTGACACTTTCTGACAACACAATGCATTTCACATCGTATTCACAGCTCATACTACAGGCCTAATAATAATAATAATAATAATAATAATAATAATAATACATATTCTGTATAGAACTTTTCAGGACATTCAAAGACACTTGACATGAGGCAACAAGGCATAAAATCAAATAACAAAGCAGAAACATACTCATACTTCTTTTTCATCATTTCACCTCAAAAAACACGACCGTCTTACCTTCAGTGACGCTCCTTCAGACAGCCTCCATCGTAGCTGACAGCCGCGCGTCGATGAGCTACTATAAAGAAAGCTGGTGAAGGGGAAACCAGACAGGGCTGCCGTTTCCTGTTTTAAACTGAACATATCACCACATCCGTCCCAAAACGGGCCGGACAGACACAAAACATTCACACCAGTGGACCGCGAGCGTCTTCAGCTAGCTGTTCATTTTCTGGAACAATGTGTCTTGCACCACATAGACGGATTATGAAATGATAGGCCCCTGGGCATAGAAGGCCCCCCTCACCCATTTCATTTATCGCATATTTGAATTTGCCCAATGAGATGGCATCCAATTTGAAGATAAATCGAGAAAACTCACTATAAAAGCAGCTTTATCCAGCGCGGGTTTTACTCAAGGGACCTCAACTCTGGAGGACTTGCTTTTTGGATTTCTCCCCATTGCATGCTGTAGGATACTCAGCCCCTATAAGTAGCTAGCAGATAAACACTCACTTAAAATGTATCATGATGGTTTATTTCTTGTGACATCTTCAAAGTGAATGTTGAGGCTATTACGTTTTTCAGCAGGATTTTGGGGGTTATGTTGATTGATATGAATGACTATGACCCTTTTGACTATGCGAAAAGAAATGCAAAGGCCCCCCTGAGCTCTTAGGCCCCCGGGGCCTGGGCCCGGTAGGCCCGGTAGGCCCGTTAGGTAATATGTCTTTGCACCATTATGGAACATTGCATAATTGCCAGCTGAACCTTAGGTGACGTAGGCCTACTGTGCTAAGACCCAGATAGCAAGCGGATGTGTAATAATTCTGGGCCATATATGGACCGGAACTAAGCCACAAGGGCCAGATCTGGCCTGTATATGGCCCAGATCCGCTTGCTATCTGGGGACCTCACTGCAGCAAGTGTTCTGAAAAGTTGGCCCATACCTCATCAGGATGACCAACCACCCATTATATGATGTTTAATTCGTGGGTAGCGCATCCTGTCAGCTAGGAAATGTCTATCAGAATGTCCCAAGGAATGTCACTCAAAGCTCTCATTACACAGCCATGGCGATAAAAGTGGAACAACTATGTGTGTTGCATGAAACTATGTGTTGAGAGTCGGATGGAGTTGTAATTTTGAATTCCCACTTTTTATTGCTGAATAAAAAGAAGTCTCTTGCTTATGCAGCTCTCCAGAAGCATTACACGTTTATAACTTAGATTAATCTACTCTGTACCCTCAGAATAATGATTTAAAGATGAGTCATCTGGCCAATAATTTCAAAATATAATTCATAAAGGAAGTTGGATATTGAAAGTAGGTTCTCTTACCTTGTCCTTTCTTTCATATCCTGCAGACTTTCCCTCTGGATATTGTAGGGGTGCGACCTATGTCCATCCCCCAATGCTCTCTGTAAAGTGCAGTGTATTGCCTCTGTGTATGAAATGCGCTATGCAAATAAAGTTTGATTTGATTTGAGGAATGCATACTGAACTTCAATATCACAACATGCAAGGTAAGCAATAAGATCATCGGACGGGATCAGGAGCCACCCAGCAGCATCCATACAGTAAAGAAGGCTTCACAAATAGCTGAAGACGCCACACACACCCTCCATACATACTAGGCTACTGTACAAGTCCTTGTTCGCATGTAGCCTACAGCTCCTTGCCCCTCAGAACCAGGAAGGCCACGTCTAGTTTTGTACCTACCTCCAGGGAAATGGTCTGGCCAACATGCCTCCGCCGTTACTGGCCAACACTGACCCTGGTACACATTTAGGCACGCACGCACACACACACACACACACACACACACACACACACACACACACACACACACACACACACACACACACAAGCACTATGCACTGTAGCATAGTAATAATAATAATAATAATAACAGTGCACTATTATTATCAGTATTATTATTATTATTATTAATAATAATAATAATATTAATATTATCGTTATTATAATTATTATTGTTATTATTACTATTATTATTATTATTATTATTGTAACATTATTACTGCCCCTAGCTTTTATTTTATTCTAGAACCTTTTTAATCCTTTGTGTTAGTCTGTAGGCCTATGTGTAATTGATATTCTGTGTAGCCTAATAGATATTCTGTTTCTGTTGGAAATGTCTTAAGTGTTGTATATGTAGGCTACTACTGATAAATACTGCTGAATTTGAATTGAATTTATTTGAAATGTGTGCCATTAAGTAAATCTCATACATCCATGCAGCATAGGCCTACCGCACACATGTCATTAATAGCTATCTTATGAATATGCATATGTTTCTGCTTATATTTATATTAGTATATTGTTCATGTTTTGTATTTTACCTTTATCCTTCATTTTTATAGGAAATTGGAAAGTTATTAATAAAAGTAGCAGTTGCCTAAATCGAAACTTCCGCTACGCACCGGAACCAATCTCTCCAGGGGTCACGCACGCTTCTCTCCCTAACCAGCTTCACATGGCAACATGCATGCTTCTCCAGACATGGGGGAGATAGAGAATGAACCAGTGCGTCCCAAAGTCACCGATGCCAAGGGCATTCTCAAACAGAACCGAGAGTTCCTTGACTTTTTCTGGGACATCGCTAAACCCGAACAGGAAATACGCTTGAAGGCTATTGAAAATCTCATAGAGTATCTGAAAAAAAGCGAGAAGGTGGGTCTCACAGCTAGCTAGCTGCTGGCTAGTCTGTTACTATTCATTGATTGCTTCTATCCTTGACGTGCAATATTCGTCTGTAGCTAGCACTAAGTTAGTTAAAGCTACTACGGCTATAAAAGAAACCCCCTGTGCGACTTCATCTATCTAGCATTAGCTATAGAGATGGTTATTTGCTAGGTTAGCTCAGCAAGCCAGGCTCACATAGCTGTGCTAGCCAACGTTAGCTAGGTTCATTAATTTATCTTACCTGGCCACGTGTGTTTACTGTAGTTTACTGTAACATGTGGAGGGTTTTTGGCGTGGCATACGTCCTGACAGTTCACATCCTCAGCTGCCAAAATGTAGCATACATACAATCATTCTGAATAGCCAACACAGTTTAACTAACTACTAGCTAACTAATAGTTAAGGCTTTCACAGCAGTGACAGTGCACCAGACCTGATATCTAATATTGACAATATTAATATAACTGTCGTGGCATTTAACAATAAAGCAATGACAACTAAACACAAATTTTGAACTTTTATTTTTGGTTCTCTGCTTTCTGTCTCCCAATTTCTGCTTAGCAGCTATACCCAGTTTACTCATTCATTAGGAGCCTGTCTGCTTAGTGCTTATTGTATTATTATACAACAAGCACTACAATAATTATTATACAATATTATATAATACACTTAAATATCCTATTAAGGCCTACCATATAGACAACGTCTCTGTAACTATTTATCTACTCTACTGCTAGTCACGTCTCTCTTATGTAGTATTTAGCCCATGTTTATTGCTCTGCAAATGTTCTTAGACAATAGACTTAAACATTTTACAGGAGCTTGCTCGATTTTCTCGTTGAGAGAGGTCAGGAAATAATTTGTACAGCTTTTTACAATTTTTCCATTTTATGTCCATCCCCCCTTTGCTTTCTGTATTCAAATTGTGTTGCCTCTGAATGAAATGTGCTATACAAATAAAGTTTGATTTGATAATGTATCTGTCTCCCTTGTACTCCAGCCAGATGAGGTGAAGTACACCCTGAAGAGACTGGTAGATGGACTGGCACACACCAGGGAGGTTGTCCGTCCAGGGTTCAGCTTGGCTTTGGGACAGGTACGTAAACTCTTCACCTGTACAGGATCTCATTCCAAATGTCATTCTCACATTGTACTGTCACAGTCACATGATATAACCACTTATCATCATCAGTGATAAAGCAGTTGTGTATTACAACCTGTGTGCTCAAAGCAAATCAATGTTAAGCTGCTGTCGATGCGTGTTTTGATTCTTAGGTTCTGAGTGTGTTCGAGGAGATCCCTCTGCATACGGCTCTAGATCAAATCAAAGACAAGCACAACCTGAAGACCGTTAAGAAGGTAAACATTTGAGTTCCGGTTTAATTTGCACAACAGTAGTTCTAAAACACAATAGCAGTTGTCAAAACCTCATGAACTATCTGACCTTTTTTTTTTTGTGGTTTTTATTGACAGAAACTTATCAGAAATGCTGCATTCGGCAACTTCTTTGGCGTGCTCGCCCTGTCGCAGTCTGCACGGCTCCACAAAGTAAGTGTGTATTACATACTGTACGAAATTGAAGCTGGGCTTGTGATGGGCCCTAGTCTACAGAGCTACAGTATGGTCATAATAATAATAATAATAATAATAATTGAATTTGCCTGTTGGGTATTCCTAGTCTTAGCTGTGTATCTGCCTTCCGACATGCGTGTACGTGCCTTGAGTGACGTGGCTGTCGGTCTGTGTGTATGACAGGAGCCGCAGGTGGTGTTGGAGTGTGTCCAGCTGCTCCAGAGTCTCTCCCAGTATAGAGAACATCTCAGGGACCTGCCCAACAAGACCATGGTGGACATCCTGTCTGAGGTGACGTGACTAGAGGCGATTGCTCTGTGGTCACATCCTTACTTTGGTCACATCCTTACTTTGGTCACATCCTTACTTTGGTCACATCTTGCTCTCTCATAGCTTTGAATTTCCATTCAACCCAAACCATCAGCCCCTACGTTCCTCTGTTGTTATAAATGTAGCATTTCTTGTTTATTGATTTGTGTGAAAGTGTGTGTGTGTGTGTGTGTGTGTGTGTGTGTGTGTAAATGTATGTTGTGTAAATGTGTGTGTGTAACTGTATGCTGTGTGTGTGTGTCTAAGTGTAAGTAAATGTATTTTGTGTGTAAATGTGTGTGTGTGTAAATGTATGTTATGTGTAAATGTGTGTGTGTAACTGTATGCTGTGTGTGTGTGTGTCTGTGTGTGTGTAAGTGTAAGTGTAAGTAAATGTATTTTGAGTGTAAATATGTGTGTGTGTAAATGTATGTTATGTGTAAATGTGTGTGTTTGTTGCGTGTAGACCCCCGAGGAGGTGTTTGAGGAGGTGCTGCTGGGAGCCCTCCAGAGTGACCTGTCCTCGGCCTTCAACACCCCCGAGCAACTGCAGCTCCTCCTGGTGGCCATGCAGAGGTTCCCCCAGGCCCTGAAGCCCAAAAAGCTGAAGAAGCTGCTGGGATCGTCCATCATCATCACCCCGGACAACGTTCCCAAGTGAGTGCGCCAGCGTGACCTCGACCGGCGAAAAAAACACAGGCTTTTATCAAAGTGCCAGGGTATGTTTTGATCACATGACTGAACTGGTGCCTATGGAATGTGCACGCACAAGATGCACACTGAAGATGATGTGTGAGTGCATATGCAGAAAATAAAGCTTAGGAGATTGTCTAGTTAAAGATACCGTGGTCAGTGTTGTGTGGACGAGGATGATGACAAACCTGTGTGCTCCTCCCCCTCCTCCTTCTCTTCCTCATCCTCTTCCCCCACCTCCTTCTCCTCTTCCTCCTCTTCCTCTACCTACTCCTCCTCCACCTCCTCCTCCTCCCCCTCTCTCTCCCAGGCTGGTGGAGGTGATGAAGACGGCGGCTCGCTCGGTGAAGAAGGACCGTCTCCTCCCGGCCGTGGCTCTGGACCTGCTGCAGGTGTCCCTGAGAGAGGACAGCTTCCAGCTCTTCTGGGCCGAGACCATCATCAACGGCTTGCTGAAGGACCAGCCTGGGCCCTGCCAGTGAGCACACACACACACACACACACACACACACACCCTTAGCAGACACTATCACACACACACACACCTTTAGCAGACACTATCACACACACACACACACACACACAAACACACACACACACACACCCTTAGCAGACACTACCACACACGCACACACACACACACACACACACACACACACCTTTAGCAGACACTATCACACACACACACACACACCATTAGCAGACACCATCACACACACACACGCACACACACACACCTTTAGCAGACAATATCACACACGCACACACACACACACACACACCCACCCTTAGCAGACACTATCACATACACACACTCACTCACTCACACACACACACACACACACACACACACACACACACACATACCCTTAGCAGACACTATCACACACACACACACTCACTCACTCACACACACACACACACCCTTAGCAGACACTATCACACACACACGCAAAGAAAATAATTTCAAATCAAATCTAACTTTATTTGTAATTTCGACCCCACCGATCTCTGTCGCGGTCTTGTATCCATGGGTGTCATATTTATAGTTAAATAACCCAAACCACCAGTGCCTCCCAGCATCCTCAGAGAAATCTACGACTCTGTGAAGAAGACTTATTAACTCATGATGTCTCTCTCTGACTGCTCTCCAGTTACTAACTCATGATGTGTCTCACTCTGAATGTGCTCTCCAGTTACTAACTCATGATGTGTGTCTCTCTCTCTGACTGTGCTCTCCAGTTACTAACTCATGATGTGTGTCTCTCTCTCTGACTGTGCTCTCCAGTTACTAACTCATGATGTGTCTCTCTTTGACTGCGCTCCAGTTACTAACTCATGATGTGTGTCTCTCTCTCTGACTGTGCTCTCCAGTTACTAACTCATGATGTGTGTCTCTCTCTCTGACTGTGCTCTCCAGTTACTAACTCATGATGTGTCTCTCTCTGACTGTGCTCTCCAGTTACTAACTCATGATGTGTGTCTCTCTCTCTGACTGTGCTCTCCAGTTACTAACTCATGATGTCTCTCTCTCTGACTGTCCCCTCAAGCTACCTGAGCTACCGTCTCCTGGGCAGTGCCCTGCCCCTGCTGTCCCTGGCCCAGCTCAAGCAGGTGCTGTGTGGGGACGTGATGAGGCACTACGGGGAACACGTGGTCTCTGCTCAGGTGGGCCCCCCGCCTCCGGACATGCACAGGAAACACACAGGCTAATAATGAACTCAGCGGCGAGGGGGACATGGCTAGGGGGACATGGCTAGGGGGACATGGCTAGTGGGACATGGCTAGCGGGACATGGCTAGCGGGACATGGCTAGCGGGACATGGCTAGCGGGACATGGCTTGGGGGACATGGCTAGCGGGACATGGCTAGTGGGACATGGCTAGGGGGACATGGCTAGGGGGACATGGCTAGGGGGACATGGCTAGGGGGACATGGCTAGGGGGACATGGCTAGGGGGACATGGCTAGGGGGACATGGCTAGCGGGACATGGCTAGGGGGACATGGCTAGCGGGACATGGCTAGGGGGACATGGCTAGGGGGACATGGCTAGCGGGACATGGCTAGCGGGACATGGCTAGCGGGACATGGCTAGGGGGACATGGCTAGGGGGACATGGCTAGGGGGACATGGCTAGGGGGACATGGCTAGCGGGACATGGCTAGCGGGACATGGCTTGGGGGACATGGCTTGGGGGACATGGCTAGGGGGACATGGCTAGGGGGACATGGCTAGGGGGACATGGCTTGGGGGACATGGCTTGGGGGACATGGCTTGGGGGACATGGCTTGGGGGACATGGCTAGGGGGACACAAGGGTATCAATATGCCAGTTCAGCTGACTCTCTCTGGGGAAGTTTTCTGAATATAGTCATTACCTCAGGTCAGCTGTGTTGTTATTACTGGGTTTGGTTTTGTTGATTATGGACCAACAACCTGAACCCACTATAACTGGGCTGCGCCTATGATGGCGGCACAGCCTGTGGTGTATTGGCAATATACTACTGAGTTATTGCTTCATTAACTCGCTTCCATGAACTACCACTCCTACTGTAATAAATGTAGTGTGGATAGGAGTTGATATTGGTATTAATATGCTAATTGGGATGCCTCCACTCTGAGGTGTACGGCTTCACTACAGGGATACAACTAGACATGGGACAGTAGGAAGATTTCACATCTAGATTATAGTGACCAAAATTATCATGGTTATCAGTATTATCGTGGTATTGTTAAAATGTGTTGAAGATGTTAAAAACTACTGAAACACACTCAAATCATTTCACCAAGATTTACATTGAAAACCAGATTTTCTTTTTTTTTTGCAGCACTATGCACTTTTTGTTTGCATGAACATTAAAATAATGTGGCTTTGAGACTGTTGCTAACTTTGGTTGATGCTACACAGTATTTACAGTGAGTTTTTCAAAGCACGGGAATCAAACACGGTTTTAATGATCATTTCATCGCGATATATGTAATCGGATTTTATCGTGGTTTATCATTATACCGGTTATCGTTACATCCCTAGATACAACCATGACCTTTTATTCGCTCAAGTCAGGCATGTTGTTAAGGTGTTACTTACCGGGTTTGTTTGTTGATTACGAACCGCGTCCCACCCAGCTCCCGGACCGCTTCAAGTTCGCCCCGGAGATGGAGACCTACGTGGGTGACTTCCTCCGCGACTGCGACGACGTGGAAAAGCAGCTGGCCGTCATGACGGGCTTCTCCCTGCTGACCAACCAGGGCTACCCGGTGGTGCCCTCCACCTGGCGCGTGGTGCAGCACCTGCGGGCGGACGCGCTGCGGCGCTACGTGGACTGGCTCAAGTGCTTGTTCCTGCAGCCCCAGATGGACGGCTGCCTGGACTTCAGCACCCGCCGGCAGAAGGGGAACCAGGACGGGGGAGTCCAGTGAGTGGGTCGGCCCGGAGCGGGTCATGTCGGGGAACGGCGTGGAGTAGTAGTCGTAAAACGTTATTTTGTCCCCGAGCGATAAGCAATAAGCAAAATCACGATGCGCAATAAACACACAAATCAAAGAACAGAGCTTAACTAAAAAAAAACACGATTTACCAAACCAAGCGTGTGTGAGACGAGCTAGTTTCACCTTCTGCTATTGGAGTTTAGTAGTGTGATTGTTGAGGGCGTGAAGGAGTGTCTGGATCTGTTGGTTTTATGTTCCGGCCCCTCTAGAAGGAACTGCTCTTTTTGGGACACACAGAACGTCTAGAAGTAGAACTGCTCTGTAGTGTTGGCTTGGTTCACCTCAGTGCTGCCGTCTGTTCGGGAAATAAATAAGCGTTGGCTTTAGTTTTTAGCTGTAGTTTTGCTTTTATGGCTCTGGATCCGACAGAATGTGGACAAATCCCTCTTGAGTGTTTCTCTCTACAGGAAAGGGCTGCATATTCTCTCACTCTTTCTCTCTCTCTCTCTCTCTCTCTCTGCAGGAAAGAAAGCTGGAGAGAGAAAGAGATTGAGAGAATACGCAGCTCTCTCCTGTAGAGGGTCTGACGTTCTCTACAGGAAAGAGAGCTACGTATTCTGACCGTCTCTCTCCCCCTCTCGTATTCTGACCGTCTCTCTCTCTCTCTCGTATTCTGACCGTCTCTCTCTCTCTCTCGTATTCTGACCGTCTCTCTCTCTCTCTCGCGTGTGTTCTGACTGGTCACTCTCTCTCGCGCGCGTGTGTTCTGACTGGTCTCTCTCTCTGTACAGGAAGGAGAGCTGCGTGTTCCGTCTGAGGCGGTGGATCATCCCGCGTCTCACCTCCATCGTGGACAACCACCAGGCGCAGAGGGACGAGGACCTGGTCATGGACATCGCCAGGTGACGAGCGACACCGTATTTGACCACCGCTGAACTATTGTCAAGGCATCTGTTAGCATCCAGGTGTATTTAGCATAGAAGCTAACGCACTGTCGCGTCGTCCGCGGTGGCAGGTTTGTCTTTTTCCACGCGTTCTTCAACACCAAGAAGGCCACCCCAGACATACCGGAGACAGAAGACTCCCTGTCGGTACCGCTGGATGACAAAACCCGACAAATCCTCGTCAACGCCTTCTTTGGGTGAGATATGGCTTGTCTCTTTCTCAGTAAATTAACTCAGAGTAAATTAACTCAGAGCAGTCTAATCAAAAGAATCACATGGAAGTATGCCATTATCATTATGCACATTTTCTATGGACATTTATCATTTCACTATCGGGGTACCCAAACCATTACTCTCTCACACACGCGCACGAGCGTACGTACACACACACACACACACACACACAACCAGTTCTTGGCTGGCTCTTTTATTTTTACTACTCTGCACCCAATGTTCATCCTTGCTGTGATTTCTGTTGCCGAAACATTCATCCATCCATCCATCTACCCATCCACCTCACTCCTTAACCTCCACCCCCACCCCCTCAGAGTCCTCCAGCACATGAACCACCTGCCGGCGCTGGGCGACTCCCCCGAGGCCGAGGCCCTGAACCAGAAGCACATCCAGGGCGTGACGGCCGACGGCAGCATGTGGATCCAGCGCCTGGTCCAGTACGCCGCCGACCTGCTGGGCCGGCCCGACCACGCCCACAGCACCCAGCCCTTCACCCCCGAGCAGAGGCAGGCCTGGGACAGGTAGGCAGACGACCGGGCTGGCACACCGTGGGGGGTAGTTGATTGTGGGGGGGGGGGGCGGGGTATTATTTTTATTTTTATATCGTTTTAACTTTTTGTTTCAGTTTGTTGAATTTCAGTTTAGTTTTAATTAGTTTTTAAAGCTGATTTGCTAGTTTAGTTTAGTTTTTATTTTTTGATAATGCTTAGTTTTAGTTTAGTTTTTATTAATTTCAGTATTAGTTGTTTTTTTTCTGCGCTAGCCTCCTGAGACCATCCTGATCTCGTGAGCTCATGTTGTTTCACTCTGTGCAAAACAAACCATCTGGCGAACGTCAGATTACCTCTGCACAGGGGCTCAGCTAAAGAAATAATGAAGGATAGATTTCATATCCACCCAAAATATTAGGCTTATGTATGGAATGAAAAAGACTAAAACTAAGGACATTTTCTCTACAATTTTAGTTTATTTTAGTTAGTTTTGTAAACACACAATACAGTTTTAGTTAGTTATCGTTTTTTCACACCTAGTTTTAGTTTTTTAGTTAGTTTTCGTTAACTATAATAACCTTGGTGGGAACAGGAGAGGGTTAGAGGGTGATAAGTGTACTGCCAAAGCTTTGCTAGCTATGTTATAAATACTGACATCAGAGAAACTTGGATGTGACAGACGTTCAGAGAACCGCGGCGTGTACCGACAATGCCTCAACGTTTTTCTCCTCTGCCCTCCTCTAGCATGCGGGCGTCTGTGGCGACTCTGATGAAGAAAGCCAAGAAAGGACAAACGCCGGAGACAAACGCCTTCCAGCAGCTGTTCCTGCTGGTCGGAATCCACCTCTTCAAGGTGAGCTAAACAAACGAGCCACCTGTTCAAGGTGATCGAAACAACCACCTTTTTCAAGGAGCACACGATGAAACGGCCCCACTTGAATGCAGAGAATGGCTTTGGAGAGAGAGCTTTTGTTTTCGTTTTGTGACGGTCGTGGTTTTGCGGTGTTAAAAGGCTCCAGATGATCTGGTGGACCTGATGAAGGACTTGAAGAACTGCATGGAGAAAGCCCACGAGAGGAAGTCCAAGAGGAAGAAGACAGGTAGAGCGACAGGTTTCTACCCGACACAGGCGTCATATCATGAATAATCAGAATAGCAATGGAACGTTTCATTTTGAACGAATGCAGCTTCACAATACTTCTGAGCTAAAGTACATTACAAAAAGCGTCCCTGTCAACTCTAAAGATAGACAATCGCCAGTTTCGGCATGAATGGACAGAGAAGTATCATTTTTATAGCTGTGGATATAGTGGACATGCAAGTATCCAGCCTCCTGACCCACCCTTTTGACCTCTCCCCCCCTCCCCCTCCCCCGCCCCGTACCCCTGCTCCAGCTGCAGCGGATGGCGAGGAGGCGGAGCCCCACTGGGCGGAGGTGGTGGTGGACATCCTGCTGTCCCTGCTATCCCGGCCTAGTCGCCACATCCGCCAGGTCTGCAAGACGGTGTTCGCCGGCATCTGCCCCCACCTCACCGCCCGGGCGCTCAACGCCATCCTGGACGTAAGTGGCCGAGGTGTCCAGCGGGGACGAACGCTCGCGGATAGTACTTCCTGTTCGGGGTTTGTCTTCTGGCAGAGGCTGTGAGGGCAGCGATCCTCTGGCTCTAATGTGGTCCTTATACTGCAGACAGGGGACGGCGAGGGTAACACTGGCTGTGTTAATATAGAAGCCTGGTCTTAGGCCTGTGTTACACTAATGCGTATTTGCACGGCTACGTATTCCAACGTAGCATTTTGGGCACAGCGCAAACAAAGCAGCTCCGAGTTTCCAAGGCGTCCTGATTCAAGGGCCGTTTTTGCCGGGATAGTGTAATCGCTAGGCGCAAACAGAGGGAAATGCGAATATGTGAATATGCGTTAGTGTAATCCAGGGACCTGTGGTCACCGGACAACTTATTAGCTTCTTTTTCACGCAATATCAGCTGTGTTTAGACCTCAGGAGCGGCCCTGTTTTAATAAAAGATTCAGAGGAGGCTCGCCTTAACTAAAACATTTAATCAGTACAGTCCACCTGTCCTTGGCAGGTATTATTAGCAGTTTATATGGATCGCTCCTAGCATCCTTAAATAGCTTGGTAGTACTTATGCGTGCACCTCTGTACCACTTTGGGAACTGGCTTCTCTACCAGCGGGAACACAAAGTTTTTTCACACTTAATCAAGATAGTTTTATACAGGAATCCAAACCCTGTAGAGTAAGAGACTATATATTGAGTAAATACTGTTGCTTCGGCTCTTTCTGATTCATCACCAGGAATTCTGCTTCACCTAACCCAGGGTGTTCTAGTCGTTGTGTTGTAAGTTATCCCCACCCTAGGGGCGCCTGCACTGCTAAAGGATTATTATAAAATGTTTAAAAAGCATCCAGCCTTAACTGTTATTTCCAGGCCCAGGCCCTCAGGGGCTGCCTTATAGAGCTCAACAGTGACTGCCCATCTTTTTTTGGGCTTCAATTCAGGAAGTATATATCGCCTACATTCACTCCACTGACGTTTCCAAACCTAGGCCGATTGGTGGAGAAGGCATGACAATATTCAACGAACTGCAAGGATATACCGTTATGACTGTGTGAGACGCCATACAGCCATGCCGTCCAGTAACTAACCAGAGTACTTAGTGTGTCTCTCAGTTTGTTGTTGGTTGACCTCAGTGGTGGTGAATGTTTCTGGTTAATGCGATTCGTTTGAATGTTTTTGGACCGAAGGTTCTGGACCCAGACGGGGACGAGGAGGACGGCGCCGTGGTGGTGACCGACGACAAAGACGCAGACAAAACCAAGAAGAAAGGAAAAGCTGACAAAGGAGACGAGGACCAGGAGATGGAGGTCAGAAACCTTTCACGTCTCTGTCTGGAGATAATGGTGGTGTTCGGTGTCGGCATGTTTGGCGTTTTGGCTACGTTCACATCGCAAGCCTTAGGGCTCAATTCAGTTTGATTGCTCAGATATGATGTTTTGTTTGGCTGTTCACACTGAGGTCGCATTGCAAAACATCTAATGTGTATCTGATTTAGGACCACGTGTGGAAGTGGCCCAAATGTGATTTAAAAATATCAGATTCCATGTGATTTGTGCTGTTCACACTGTCATGAAAATAAACAAACCTGAGTCACATATGAGCAGAGAAATCGGATTAACGGTGATGTCAGTGTAACTGAACGCAAACGCCAACGTTCTGTGTAATTTTCCTTCTCCAAGGAGGAGTCTGATGCATCAGATGATGACTCTGATGATGATGATGATGATGATGATGAGGGGGAAGAGGAGGAGGGGCTGGAGGAAGATGAAGCCATGGAGGGGACCGCGGAGGTGGACCAGAACTTCCGCCTAGAGCTGATGAAGGTCCTGCAGAACCAGAACGCCTTGGTAGGTTCTCTCATTGCCACTCGGCAGAACCGACGCCGTTTTGTTCCTCCATGCTAGTTCTCCATGGTGTCCGTCTGGAGAAGTGTCTGACTAGCGAAGATTACGGTTAGCTCTGACAGACCAACGCTACCATTTCAGGGATTATTATTATTTATGAAAGAGCTGTAGGCTGTAAGCTAAGTGCGTCGTTTGCAGAGATGCTGAGTTTGACCTCTGACCCCAGGCCACCGAGGAGGACGGCAGCGATGAAGACGAGCTGGACGACGAGGCCATGTTGAAGCTGGACGACAGCATCGCAGCGCTCTTCTCGGAGCAGAAGAAGAGGACTCAGGCCAAGAAAGACGAGAAGGAGCGGCTACGCAAGGAGAAGGGCCTGGTCAGGGACTTCAGGATCAAGGTACACCACGCGGGGGCGCGCCTCCTCGCGCTCTTCCTCGTCTAGTTGGCGAGTAGAAACGTATCGTCTGAACCCATCCTCCCCAGAGTAAAGGATAACTTCCTACAAAATACGACCTAGCTGTGTGGGTTTGGCCGTTCTAACCCTCATGCTGTGTTGTTCTTGCTTAAGCACTAGATTAAGCTCTTACTTTAGAGCTGGCGCTGTTTACAATGGTTAATGAGCTCTAGGGCGCTATAGAGACGAGAGCTGTGTTCCAAGCGCTTTTTAATGCTACACCGCCATGAGCTCTAGGCTTTTTTGCAGTTGAAAAACGTTTTTTTTAGGCTACTTTTAGGGAACTTTTTAGGCTAGAGCGCAGGCTGTAAAAGACTGTTCTGATGATGACAAACTGCAGAGACGGCGAATGTTAGCACTAGCTATCTTAACCAGGCTAGTTAGTCTGCAAAAACACAACACTTGTTGCTGATGTAGCCTAGCCAGCTCTCAACTCCAGCTCTAGTGCGCTCTAAGAAGCTGTAAGCTTGGTGCTGTTCTGCTTGTCGGTGGACACACCCTCAGTCACGTACTTAGAATGCACTTGTGAGTTCTGAGGAGTAGTAGCACACTGACTACCTACGTCAAATGCAATTATTGTAAGTGGCTTCGGATAAAAGCGTCTGCTAAATGACTAATGTAAGGTTGTAATGTCGATCCAGGTGCTGGACCTGGTGGAGGTGTTCCTGGCCAAGCAGGGCGCCAGCCCCCTGGTGCTGGGCATGGTGGAGCCCCTGCTGGGCATCATCGAGAGCTGCATCCAGAGCTCCGACAGCGACCAGCAGGAGCAGGACTTCCTCCGCAGGGCCGCCGACATCTTCAAGTACGACCCGCGCAGGCGCTAACGAGTCACACGCACACACATACACACATGCACACACACACACACACATACACGCGCATATAACAGGCTTTGATACGCAGCCATGTCCCTCCCGTCACACGGATAAACCGAGGCCTACACACACACACAAAACACACACACACACACATACCGGTGTTTAGACGCAGACGGTCATCATTGTGAGCGGGCAGTAACATTAGCATCCTCCCACTCCACAGGAACCAGCTGTGTCGGGCCAAGCAGTACTGCAAGACCCTCGGCGACAGACAGGGGGAGCTCCACGACCTGCTGGAGAGACTAGTGACCAAAGCCCAGAGACTGTCCGACTCCTCCGTCTCACTCTACTTCTTCAGGTGAGACGACCAGACAGGCTTAACAACACTAGCGGCTACCAAAGACTCTCAGACCGGCAGGGCTGCCCCCTGAAAGTCAACGAGTCGAATCATCAGTCGGAGACCCTCAAGTCAACCGAGATTCTTGAAGTCGAGGAGTCGGTTTTTTTGCTCCACTGTGAAGATCAGGGTGCCTACGGCTGCTGGAAATGCTTGAAAATGCTTGAATTTCAATGTGGAGTTTTCAAGGTTTGAAACGTTCTTGAATTTTGTATAAAGTACTGGAAACTCCTTGAAACTGTAATAACTTGGCTACTTTCATAATAAATTGCTATCTGACAGAATTTGTTTTAGAATAAATCGGAGAGACTTTTTTCGTCCTAATTGCTTTCACACAAAATGAAGACGAGTCCTCTCTGAGTGTGTGATTTCCGTCCACAATCAGAATAGCGTACCAAAACCAGACAACCGTATCAGTTTAATCCCCACTGGGAAAATCCTACAGTAGTTCCAACCTCACGCTGTCTCTCCTGTGTGTCCCAGTGCGTCTGTCTACCTGGTCAAAGTGCTCAGAGGCAAAGTTCCCGACGCAGCAGACAAAAAGGCACCAGATGTTGAGGTAAGCATTACACACACATCACCTCACATTACACACACATCACCTCACATTACACACGCATCACCTCACATTACACACACATCACCTCACATTACACACACATTACACACACATCACCTCACATTACACACTCATCACCTTACACTACACACTCATCACCTCACATTACACACACATCACCTCACATTACACACTCGTCACCTCACAGTTTCTCTGTCTCACTTTTATACTTTTGTAACATTCTCTAGTTTCTGAATTGGTTTATTTGCAATGTGTGCAACATGCATCAACGTGGAAGTCAGTATTCTCAAGGGTGGGGGTTGGGGGTGCATATCTAAAGCACTTGCACGGTGCTACTCAACAAACCTGTCCCCTGGTGTTTGCGATTCCAGCTGCGCTTCATGGGGGACGTGGATGTGACGAGGGTGACGGCCATCTTCAAAGAGGCCCTCGGCTCCTTCATGACGCGCAGGAAGAGCCCTCTGTCGGGACAGATGTTCACGGACCTCTTCACGCGCTTCCCCGTGAGTCGCCTCCTCCGGATCTACACACGTCTCACGTTTATTCTCCCTCCGTTGTCTCATAACTGAATCGTCTTCATAATGTGACTTCCTCGGTTTAAAAACCCGGGGTTTGTTTGTGTTGTCCGTCCCCCGCAGGTCCTGTGCGTGAACCTTCTGGACACGGCGGTGGAGAACATCACAGCCGGGGTCAGGGAACACCAGCAGGTAAACTCACCCTCCCATGCCGGAGGAAGGATGGACATGGAAAGGAAGTATTTCCTAATGGAACTGTAGCTCAATCCATCCGGCTCGTCTAAGCTTTTTCACGAATGTTGTACCTAGATAATCAGTGATGGGGAGTGGCAGCCTGTAGATTGTGTCACTGATTTCCTCTCTCCTGGGTTTGTTTTAGAGTTCCTCCTGTGGTTCTGATGTTCTCTGGTTTGTTCTGGTTCCCTAGGGCCAGGCCTGTGGTTCTGATGTTCTCTGGTTTGTTCTGGTTCCCCAGGGCCAGGCCTGTGGTTCTGATGTTCTCTGGCCTGGCCTGTGGTTCTGATGTTCTCTGGTTTGTTTTGGTTCCCCAGGGCCAGGCCTGTGCCATGGTTCTGCGGGCGCTGCAGAGCAGGGAGGTCCAGCAGCTGTTGGCGGGCGCCGCCTGGACAGAGCTGTGCAGCAAAGCCGTGGAGCAGCTGACGAAGGTAGGAATCAAACACACACACACACACCTCAACCACACACACACACGCCTCAAACAGACACACACACACCTCAACCACACATCCCTCAACCACACACACCTCAACCACACACACACCTCAATCACACACACACACCTCATACCCCCAACACTCACACCACTTCTCATCAAGCAGCGGTTGGCTTGCTTGTCTGGTTGAGATTGCCTGTGTCGTGTTCTGACGATGTCGATGTCCGACCCGTTCAGAGTCTGGAGCTGGCGGTCCAGAGTAAGAGCAAGGTGGTCCAGGAGAAGGTGGTCAAATCCCTGGACGTCTGCCTCTTCCTGGTCAAAAACATCAACCAGCAGGTAGGAACCAAACAACAACACCTAAACATTGTTTCTTTAAGTAGGCAGATTTTTGTGTGTTGATACAAAACATGACGTGGTTCATGATGACACATTATTAATCACAAAGCATGATGTTGTCCATGAGTCACTCTGAATCTCCCGGTCTCTCTCCCGGTCTCTTCCAGAAGCTGGCGGTGGACCTGGGCCCTCTAGAGGGCGTGCTCCGGTCCATGACACAGGTGCTGGGCTTCAGGAAGACGGGCCAGCTGGAGGACACGTACTGGGCCGTCATGAAGCACTTCGGAGTCACGTGAGTAACAATGGCCACCCTGTACCCCTGAACCACCACGCTACTGAGAACAGGGATGACAGAACACTCAGGTTCGCTGAGCACCGTTTGTCTTCTCAACCAGTGGTTCTCAACCTTTTTCAATACTGTACCCTTTGAAATATTATTTTCAGCTAAGTACCCTGAACAGCGCAAAAAAAAAAGCCTATAAAGAGATACAATAGAGCAATACTAGAACGCCACAAAGTTATTATAGTTAACGAAAACTAACACAAAAAAACAAAACTACTTAGATTTTTTTTTTTTTACTGTAATATAAAAAAAACAGCTTAAAAAAAACAATAACTTAATCTGAATTGTGTTTACAAAACTAACTAAAATAAAATTATTGAGAAATTTTCTTTTATACATAAGCCTAGTAATTTGGGTGGATATGAAATCTATCTATGAAATCTATTTATTTTTTAGCTGTGCCCCTGCGCAGAAGTAACCTGACGTGTGCCAGGTGGTTTGTTTCACATGGAGTGAAATAACATGAGATCAGGATGGTCTCACGAGGCTAGCGCAGAAAAAAACAAGCTAATACTGAGACTAAAAACTAAACCAAAACTAAGCATTTTCAAATAAATTAAAACTTAACTAGTAAACCTGCTTTAGAAACAAATTAAAACTAAAGTGAAATTGAAAACAAAAAGTTAAAACGATATAAAAAATACAAAAAAACTATTAAAAAAAGAAACGATTATAACCACACCATCCGTAAACATGATCTTGTCTGATTTTCTCACTCGTTTTTAATAGGAAGCCCAAAATTGAGAAGCAAAAGAAAACCGTCGCGGAACAAGGCCAACAAAACGTCCTGAAGAAGAAGAAAGGCTTCCTCCCCGACACCAAGAAACGCAAAAACCGCAAGAAGCAGGTGCCCGTCTCTGAGATGGGAGCAACAGACACCACGACCGGCTCTGAGACTACAGAGGGAGGACAGGGCAAGAAGAAGAACAAGAAGAGGAACAAAAAGAGGAAACAGCCAGGGGGAGGGGGAGAGGCACCCACACCCAGCCCGGCCAAGAAGGCCAAGTCACAGCCTCCACCCGCACCCAGCCCGGCCAAGAAGGCCAAGTCACAGCCTCCACCCGCACCCAGCCCGGCCAAGAAGGCCAAGTCACAGCCTCCACCCGCACCCAGCCCGGCCAAGAAGGTCAAGTCACAGCCTCTACAGAGCCCGGCCAAGAAGGCCAAGTCACAGCCTCCAGCCAACAAGGCACCTAAGAAGAAGAAGAAAGCGCAGCAGGGAGGTGGAGGAGCAGCTGAATAAGGAGGCCAGTAGAGCGCGCCGTGACCGCAGTCCAGTTCTTTACCCCACTTCTACACGTTTCTACACTCACTTTTTCCTCTTTAGAAAAGTTTCTGTTTTTTTTTTTTAAAACATTCAGTACTTTTTTAATCTACCAGAGCGAGCGAGTGAGCCGAGAGAATCAGACCACAGTCTGTGTCTGTGTGTACAGAAGATGGACGTAGTGCTCTGGTTTTGTACGTTGCTCTGTGAAGAGCTGTAGATATCCTTTTGATACAAAGGCTTGGAGGAAGGAGAGAGATTTGTGTTGTACGTCAGCTTGTCCTCTTTGTAACCTGTGCGGCTGTTTTAACCTGGTGTACTTACCACAGTACCACATACTGTATGTGTGTGTCAATGTTTCAAAGTCCTCATGGGAATTTGCCTTAAACATTAAATGTCATCACATGTCAAAGGGGTCTTGGATCACTAAATTAATTAGTGTGTGGGTCTTATTTTGATAGCTGGCACACATGTTGGCGTTTCACACATTAAAACCATCTGTTTTCTAATCCAATCCAACTTTATTTATAGAGCACATTTAAAAACAACAGGGTTGACCAAGGTGCTTTACATCAAACAAACAGAAACAAAGGCAATATACTTGATGTGTATTATGGAGACAGTTAAATTTATGTTAGTTCAGATATGGATTATGGTACATAGTATTCCTTGGCTAGTAGCCTGTACTAGCAGAGAACAAAAGAAGAAAGAATATAGGACATTTGGGTGGTGCGGATGGTTGGATGGTGCAGATGTTTCCCATCTCGACCACGGTCTCCTAGCGAAGCGGCAGCTCCCTGCAGACTTGTCCGCCACATCGTCCGGCCGACGGTCCTCAGAACACGGTCGTAGAAACTGGAGGGGTGAGAATCACCATTTAGCACGATCAGGTCATGCACACAACTGCTTCTGATCTGCGTCTCATGTGCTACTAGGCCTCTATAAGGTGGCACTTCTAACACGTGGCGGTCTGGAGCTGTACTCACGCGCACTGCTGCTCAGGCTGGAGGACAAGTAGCTGCTGCCCCCTCCGAAAGAGCTGGCCACTAGGCCCATGCCGCCTCCAAAACCACCTCCAAAACCACCTCCGTAGCCAAAGCTGCCTCCGTAGCCGCCGGCCATTCCGTATCCGCCGCCGCCGCCACCACCACCACCACCACCGCCGCCGCCGCCACCTAGGGCCAGGCCTCCTCCTCCTCCTCCTCCACTGGCTGTCTTGGACATGTGCACGGTCACACCTCCTCCTGACTTGAGTCTAGAACATGAAAGACAACAGTGAGCCGGTGGTAGGAGGGACATACGACCAGATGAATACCCAAACAGGTTCTTTTGAACGGCGATCACCTGGTCTCTTCACTGTCCAGGAGTTTCTTGTATGCTGTGATCTCCACGTCCAGAGACATCTTACTGGCCAGGACCTCCTGGTACTCTTGACCGTAGTGGGTTATTTGCTGAGGGAAATAAAGGGATGGTTACTTTTTCAAAATAGGTCTGAAATATTCAAATAATTCAAGTCAACTGGACAGCGTGTGACGTGGCAGTGACCGACGCCTTCCCAGAAGAAGAAGTGTACCTTTAAATGTTTTTTTGTTTTTTTTTACAAAAATCTGATTTTAGCTACCTGACACTCAAGCCCGTAATGAGGCCTACCTTTCTAATGTCGTCCAGCTGGGACCTGAGCACCAGCACCTGTTCCAGGTACGTGTCCGTGTGGGAGCTGGAGCTGGACTCCGCTTCGTCAACATGAGACTCCAACTGGATGTTCTGCAACGGGTCATTCGCAATCACAGTCATGTGACCTCAGTTAATGACGCAGTGTGTATCTATCTTAGACACGAACCAAAGGAATGATGAGCAATGACATTCTTACAGGGATAGTATGTGATTCAACAGGCGCATAAGCAATGCGGAATACTTTGACCGTCACATCGCCTCACACTTCCACGCACGCCATTATCAGCTCTGCTGCGAGTCGTCTTACCAGGGTCTTGAGCCTGTCGATCTCCCTCTGCACAGAGTCGATCTGCAGTTTGTAGACGCGGAGTTCCTCCTTAGCCTGGGCCAAACTCTGGGTACTCGGCTGGGTGGAGATGGACATCATAGAGATCTGGAGATGACGCAAGGAGAGCGAGAGAGAATGTGAACTAGGGTAGAACCGGGAGAGAACCAGACCATTCACCAGATCAGTCCCTACCACATCATGAAGGCTGTGGCCTACGGCCGAAATGCAGAGCGCTTTTTTAACTTTTTAACTAGGTCTTTTTCCTAGATCATACGCCACTAAAATGAAATCTACTTAGTGGGCTTTGGAGTTGTGGGCTACTACTTCTCAGATCCATCATCGCCTTTCATCTCATCCTTCTGGATTCATTTAGAGAAGCCCCCGTGTGTGGAACGAGGCCAGACTGTTATGAACAGCTCAGCTGCAATACTAAAGGCTGCCACTGGGAGGAGAGATAGGATAGGAATAGCATGGAACTGAAGGCGCTGTTCTGTCTGTCCAAAACAATACAGACTGATGGGGAAGGATGGGGAGAAATATGGCAAAAAAGGCTCTGTGCTAGGGTTCTATGACAGGGAGTAAGGCGTGTTCTGTGGTAGGGTTCTATGTTTTGAGACACACATACAGGCATCCCCCCCCCCCCCCAAGACATCCATATTGTAGAAGCAATTTGTTTGCACCTCCGACCCATTAACTTATAATGGGCAAGTAGCCTGTGATGTCACTGTAGGCAAAATAATAGGGTTCTACAACAGGGAGAAAGGTGCAGTTGCCGATCTAGTTGCTGAACCAATAGAGCCAATAAAAGAAATGGGCTCTTGAGAGGCTGATGCAAGATGTAGCTAATTCAGGTTAGACGGTAGTAGGGGATACTGAAGGGCTACTGTAGGCTAGGCTACGTGTGTGATTTTTAAAAATGGTTTTCATGTCGAATCCATTTCCCCCTTGGGTATCAGTTGTTCACTCGTCTTTATACGTACGCTGTCCTGTACCGACAGCAGTGCGTCCTGCTTGCTGCGCTGGGCCAGGGCCTCGTAGTGGGCCTTGACGTCTGCGAGCGCGCTGGTCAGGTCCTGCGCCTGGGCGGTGTTGTCCACCGAGATGGAGAACGCCGACTTCACGCCGCCCGTCACGATGTTCCTCACTTCCTTCACCTTCTGGAAAGCGCACACATTGAGACGGGATCAACGGACGATTCTGGAGACACAAAGGACGCATTATCTTAATGTCCGTCTGCTCTCGTCTGGCGAGATGAAAACCAGTTTACAAATCGGTGCTCCACAGTGAATTACGACCTAAGCCTACATTACCATGGTAACATCTAGTTTTCCTCTAACGATACTAATTAGATTGTTGAAGCGTTGGTTGATGTATGAATGTCGTGTCTCTAAGCTATTTGTGATCTTATTTATACTAATCGTTTTTTTTTTTTAACATCAATATTTCCCTTCGTTTTGCGATGCAGATGCAGAGTCACGGAAGCAGAGACATAAATTCCTGATGTCAACAGTTTAGAATACCTAATTTTGCACTAATCATCTTGGGATTGTTTTAGTGTGTGTGCGTGTGTGTGTGTGTGCGTGCGTGTGTGCGCCCGCGCGTGTGTGCACGCGGGACTGAGGAGAGGAGCATCAGTGCGGCATTGAGTGCTGCCTCTTAGCCTGTCTGCATCTTCATAATTGATGAGGAGACATCTAAATGCAGCTAGCGCCGGAGCAGGTGGGCAGGGCCTCTGGGAGGAACGCGACTACACGAGCAGACCAGGAACCAGTAGTTGCAGAATACTAATTGAACTGAGGCCATCGCCGATACGCTTCCAGCGTTCGTTTCATTTAAGGGGTAAATGGTAATTTCAAGCCTTTACCGTAGAGGAGAGATGGTGCAGTGAAAGGGTTCTTTCATCCACTTACAGCATCGTACACCTGCTTAGAAAGAGTGATCTGATCTTCCATACCGCTGATGCTGGTCTGAAGCTCAAAGATGCTCAGGTAGAGATTATCCACCTCCTAGAACAGCACACAAATACACATTAGTGTAAGGTAAACAGGGGGGATCGGCCCACAGGGGGCCTATCCTTTCCGAAGTGGCAGTTTGATGTACTACAGTCCACTGGACCGGACACTAGTTTGATTAATTTGATGAATGATTTAGTTTAATTCTTTTATAATGGCGATTTCAGCATTAATCCAAACCTCTTTCAGTGTGGTCCAGTCCATCTCCAAAGACTTGGTCTGGGCCGACTCCTCTTCATATCTGTCAGCATTAAGACCAATTAGAGTCGAGAGATGAGCTGGATAACACCATGCACCAGCAGGCCCCTTGGAGCCCAACGGTGACATGCACACTATTCATCCGGTAGTATTTACCCAATTAGTGCACAAACGTCACATAATGGATTAGCTCAGTACTTTATCGTTGCCCGGGGGGAAATTACAGTTATTGCTGCAGTGCACAGAGGACAACAAAGAGGCGCAATGAAGACTAAATACAAATATTATTATTGCTACTAACTTGTACTATTATGTCTCTGTGCTCTGCCTGGTCTATCATGGGGTCTGTGCTATCGGCGTTGTGTATGAGGGGGGTTATTTCATATTATGGGCTCGCAAGCCCTTCCCACTACCTGGCGTGAATGTCGTCGATGACGCTCTTGTAGTGCTCGATCTCGGCGACGATGGCCTCCTTCGTGGTGGACAGGGTGTCGATCTGAGTCTTGTAGGTGCCGATGGCGGAGGTGAGGAGCACGGTGGTGCTGGCCGGCCCGCCCTGCTCGGGGTTGGTGAACATGGAGATCTTGGCCTTCAGCACGGCGTTCTGCTGCTCCAGGGAACGCGCCTGGCGGGGGAGAGAGAGAGAGACATCAGAGAGACCCCCTGCGGTGTGCTCTGTACACACACCGATTCAGATTTACACAGAACGTTGAGCCTCTAGAATCAGTATGCCGCTGACTAATACAGGGCATCCATATTCATGCATTGCTGTGCTTCTGGCCTGATTTTGTTTTGTATTTTGCAAATAGGCCCTTGTATTCTGCTAGGAATGTGTGTGAAGCCTTTTTAAGTCTTCATTTGAGGGACGAGTAATCGCAATCAATCAAAAACTAGTACAACAGTTCCTGGACACCACTTTCTCCCCTGCGTTGTGATTGCAGTGCAGGGAGAGTGGTCCAAAGCAAGCATGGATGGTGAAATACCCTGACGGGCCAGAGAGCAGACCAGGACCACAGAGGACCGGAGGACCAATTCCGCTGCTTGTTCGAGCAGTTGTCCAAATATTGGGTTTCGTTCATTTGTTTTTACAAGCACACGTACAAATATTGGAATGTCAAACAGCTCCTCGGCAAGCTAAGCTAATGTCGGGGTAAGACGGATGTCAAAATACTTCTGAAGGATGTCGAAGTACTCGCGGCCGCACAATGACTACTGGTCTCTATCTACCATGCCAATCCATACCATCCGGAGACCCCCGTGTGTGTGGTGCTAGTTCCAGCATCGTTGGTGAAGATGTGTGTGTGTGTGTGGGGGGGGGGTACCTTATCAATGAAGGTGGCGAACTTGTCGTTGAGCACCTGCAGCTCTTCTTTCTCCTTCAGGCGGGTGACCTGGACCGCGTCCAGGGAGGGCAGCGAGGGGTCGATGCTGGGCACGGGGCTGACGCCCGCGTCCACTGCCGCCGCCGCTGCTGCCGCGCTCAGGAAGGACGGGTTGAAGCCGTAGCCGCCGATCTTGAAGATGCGGCCGCCCAGACGGGCTCTGAGGGGCGCCGACCCGGCCCGGAGCGCCGCCCTGCTGGCGGCGCCGCCGCCCAAACCCAAACCCAGACCCCCTCCGCCGCCACCCATCCCGAGCCCTAGGCCTCCCCCCATCCCGAGCCCTTGGCCTCCCCCCATCCCGAACCCTCCTCTCAGGCCCAGCCCCAGCCCCGCACCTCCACCCATCCCTCCTCCTCCTCCCAGACCGAACGATCTAGAGAGAGCCATCCCTGCCCCTCCAGCACCGCCACCACCGCCGCCTCCTAGGCTTCTCCCAGAGAACAGCCGGTTGCTCCCGTAGGTGGCCCCGAACCTCACCGCCCCGCCGCTGATCCTCAGGTTAGTCTCCGCCATGACAGCCGGGAGCGCTCCTAGTCACGAACAGACCCTCTCCCAGCCTCTCCCGGGTCTTATATACACAGGCGCTCTGCCGACGTTCCATTCGCCGACGGGAATTACACCCCCGCAACGTGGGGGGAGGGGTGGGGGCTCATGGGGAGGCCGGCGTCTGGCCGACGGGCACGAGGCGCCACCCGTCAGCTGTGATTCTTCCCCAGAGCCCCTCAGGGGCCATCTGAAGACCGCCTCTCCAGGGGGCGTCGGCGCACGCTTACCTGGTCTCCTTCGTCGAATCGCCCGTCAAGCCTTTCCCGTTTTATCGCTGGGTGTAATTTTTTTTTTCTTTTTCCTCCCAGAGATCGGGAGTTCGGCTGACAGCTCGTCTCATAAATCATTCGGTGTTGCTTTTGCCGCCGAGGGGCAGGTGAATATTTTATCAGCGCTGCTCCGTCCCCTGGGACTCTTGGATGGTTCATGGACGGGGCCGGATGGTATGTGACACGCTGAAACAGAGCTATCGTACTCATGGAATTCAGGAGTTCAGGAACCGTTTATTTTCCCTCCAACCGAGTCCTCTTCTCCTCTGTTCTTACGTGTCTATGCCCTGAATTATGGACTTTTAAGTAAACATCAGACTCGAAACACATGCTTG
This sequence comes from Borostomias antarcticus, assembly GCF_949987555.1. Lineage (NCBI taxonomy): Eukaryota > Metazoa > Chordata > Actinopteri > Stomiiformes > Stomiidae > Borostomias > Borostomias antarcticus. Next base: position 22,324,011 of record NC_140234.1, read on the forward strand.
GGTTACCTTCCGTGTAACTTTGCAGTGCAAAATCGGATCTGTTGGCAGAGTCAATACTGGAGCTCTATTGTCTCACCCCCCCCCACTCACCCACCCACCCCCCCCCCCCCTACAGGGACGCCTGCACAGCTGCACTGACAGCGCCACACTCGCAGTACAGCAGGAGCTGGAGACCTGCCAGAGACAAGGTCCCAATCCTCCGGGCTCCGTTTGAAGAGCCAATTAGGAACATGCTCTCCTGGCACCTGGCCAATAGGCCTGGAGACGCGCTAGGGAGTGACTGCTCCTGGCACGAAAGCCAATAAATTCTATCAGACTGGTACGTGCTGTCATAAGACTTCACCGACCAATGTGCTGGGAGGGATGGGAGGTGGGTGTGGCTTGGTCCCGTAGAGGCACGAGGTTCAGGTGGAGGTCAGGTGCTTTGAGAGGATACTGAAGTGAGAGCATCTCTGGGCTGGGCTCAGAACAGCTGGACTGCCCCTGCCAACGCTACCTGGTTTATGGGCTCAGAACAGTTGGACTGCCCCTGCCAACGCTACCTGGTTTATGAGCTCAGAACAGTTGGACTGCCCCTGCCAACGCTACCTGGTTTATGGGCTCAGAATGCCTGGACTGCCCCTGCCAACGCTACCTGGTTTATGGGCTCAGAACAGTTGGACTGCCCCTGCCAACGCTACCTGGTTTATGGGCTCAGAACAGTTGGACTGCCCCTGCCAACGCTACCTGGTTTATGAGCTCAGAACAGTTGGACTGCCCCTGCCAACGCTACCTGGTTTATGAGCTCAGAACAGTTGGACTGCCCCTGCCAACGCTACCTGGTTTATGGGCTCAGAACAGTTGGACTGCCCCTGCCAACGCTACCTGGTTTATGAGCTCAGAACAGCTGGACTGCCCCTGCCAACGCTACCTGGTTTATGAGCTCAGAACAGTTGGACTGCCCCTGCCAACGCTACCTGGTTTATGGGCTCAGAACAGTTGGACTGCCCCTGCCAACGCTACCTGGTTTATGAGCTCAGAACAGCTGGAGACTCTGGAGTCTCTGCCAAGACTTTCTAGACCTGGAAGCAGACGAAGAAGTAGTGAAATACTGGAGGACACACTAGTCTTCTCTGTGATTAATGCAACTAGAACATCTTTAAGGGGTCTAGGAAAACATTGACAACAAACTTGGCATGAATAGGCTATGAGAAAATGAAATATCAAAGAACATATTACATTTTGCAAGATTAGGCTACTAGTCATCATATTTAATGTAAATGAGAAGAATAAATCATGAATAAATCATTTTTTTCAATTATTCCCCATTTATTACATTTCAGAGGATACATCATAAATACTTAAAATATGTAGGGCTCAATTTCACCATCACCCAGACAGGGAGGTCATACCTGGAGATTGTGTTAAAGGAAGTAACACGTGCTACCTAAGGTGTATTAAAATACATCAGGGTGTACCTTCTCATTAACTACTACTAGTAAAAATGAGTAGCTAGTGTGAAGAAAACATCTCAACTACAATTAAATGAACCTTTCCTATATGTAGTTTTCACAATCTAATAACACCTGATACAATTTAAACCTCTGTAAAGGACGCCATAGGCATGGGAAAAACACGTCACCACAGCATACTACATAAACATGTGCTATATCAACCATCATGAGGCATGATAGTCGCAAATTATTTATTTATAAAGCAAAGCTGTGTTCGGGGACTGTTCGGTTAAAAGCTTTAAGACTTAAAATGTTTACAGGCTGTTTTGTAAGAGCAAAGTCTCCCAGGGAGACAAAAGAACAAGTCCGGGGCAGCTGACTGGTAGGCTACTAGTTTACACAGGCCTCGGGGATAATATTCTAGGATACCTGGAGGACGAGTTGCACTTCACACCAACACAGGGGAATGTGCAAGAGGCACAAGACTAAGCAGGAAGGAAAACTCTATAGGCTATCTACATTTCAGCACCTTGGACAGCGCCAACATCGGCCCCCTCGTACAGTAGGCTACCTCTTCTAGAAAGTACAGCCTTTCACGAATTTACAATAGCCTACTGTAACAAATTGTTCGTCGCTGAAATTAGGGTACCCTACGAAGGTTTTCTAATATATTCAACGTTCTACTACTTTTATACAACATTTACAAACGTGGCACATCACGGCCACAATCCACTCCACTCTGAATATGCATGAAGATGGCGAACGTAGGCTGGCGGATAGGTCCTTGAGGTCATGGTGCTTCGTTGTGCCATAGCCTATTGCGTTTCCGAGTTAATTCCAAGTGGATGCCAGATAGCTTCTTTCAGTCAGTTACCCCTGAAACACAACATGATTATTTGGTCTATTTACAGAGTCGTTTTTATCAGTACCTAAGCCTCATCAAGACGAGCCGACCGACTCCAGCAGTCCGTCTCCTTGTTCCATGTGTGGAGTATCCGATTTTTCTGCATTATTTGCCGTGGGTAAGTCTCCGGGCACCTCAATTTCACAACTGGCATCTCGGTGAAATTTCTGGGCCGCTGTGCAGTGTGGTCGGTGCCCGGTTTCTCTAGGCGCAGGTCGGACAATGATGCACGGTCTCGCGCTCTCCCTCTTCCCCTTGGCGGACAGCGGGCTGCGGCTGTCGCGCTCGTATTCCTCTTGGGCGCGTTGGATCTTCCTCTTTCTCATCCTCCTCTTGTGGAAGTGAAAAGTAGCCAGAGAAAGGAATATTATCCCAATGATCATGGCCACCAGCACGATGAGTGCGAACGTCGAGGAAAACGGAGGGAAGAACCGCTGCATTTGGTCTATGCAGGTGCCGTTTGTCTGGGCAGCGCCGCTGTAAATGCACAGCGGCACTGAGAGCCCCACACCCTCGGAGGTCTTGGCAGTCATTTTCGTTCGGCTCTGGTTTTTCACTTGGAGCGGGTACGTTTCCTTTTCTCCAACCTCAACGCGACGAGGCAAACGGATCCAAACACCTTGGTTGTCCCATTAGAGTACCTACGTGAAAATCAGAACCCCGCTGATATGAGTAACATTTCAAAATGTAATATGCCAATTGTGTAGGAAAGACCAGGCTACGGGTGCATTGGCCCCGGGCTGGGCTTAGCCTGTAACCGTTCAAGGCACGCCCGATTGAATTATTAGAATAGAATAATTGAAAGCACGGCGTGTGTAATTACGCGTCGTTCAGAAACAAATGTTAGGCTACCATCTTTCTCTAATGAGCCCATATGAATTTACTATTTTTTTCCTTAACCAATTCATTCAAGTATTGATTCCGGTTGTTCTTCGATACTAATAATTATCAGAGAACTATGCAAATGACTTTTGGGACTCATTCAGCATCAAGGAGAATGTGAACACAATCTGCATGCAATCCAAGGACTTGCGCTGAGGCAATGTCATGAATAGCGTGCAGTTAGAATCTAGCAAGTAACCTAACAACATGTGCGGATTTTCGGAATCATAGTGTTAATGTTAAAGTCTTACCTGGTGAAATGGTCAGCACGCGCCGCTTCAGAGTTGAGATCCGGCCGGAGTGACGACGGGGAACGAAGAGAATTCTCATGGATCGCGATGACGTCTCCTATCACACACTGCGAAAGCTCTCCTCCGCCTGAACACACGCGCACGATGGAAGCGGCACGTCGTTGTGTCCGAAACTCACTGTGTTGGAGACACTTTATATATAGGTCTACCAATCGAATCTACTACGAAATAAGCGAATTAAAGAATATGCATCGTCAATACTCGCAGTTCAACAGTAAGAAAGATTCCCGGTACTAGGGTGTTATATGAGAAGCGAAATTGAGGACATCGGTAGCCTACTCCCAATTAAACTAGTCTAAGGGGTAATTTGCTTGCGCGCGCACCTCAGCGAGGAGCTGTTCCAGCGCTGGTTCTGAAAACGTTTGCATGACGTCACGAACACGAGCAGTCAGTTTTACTTTGTAGCCTGTGTAGCCTACTGAAGGCCTACACGTTAGCTCCCCGCCACTGCTGTGAATACGCCCTCCAACAGACGTTTGTATTGAAGAGAATCTACAGGCAGTGACCCCAACGTGCCCTTTTTCTGTAGCTTATCTGGGTCCCCAAGCAGTAAGTTAAAATATAAGCGTGTTTCAGATCACTTTATAGGCCACAGATAAGCCTACATTATCTCGTTCATATCAGGGTTAGTGGATAGGGCAGGGATTTCCTGACAATCTCGAGTTTACAAATGGCTCTTCAAGAGTCATTAGCCTGCTACTTCTCACTTCTGGTGTTATTTTCTGGATCATGGAAGCATTTAGGTGGTCGATTTGACATCACTCACAACAATACCACAACATTGACAGCAGCCTCCTGTAACAGTACACAGTCCACTGCAGAGATGACCGACCGGGCTGACGGAACGATCACAGGTCTTGGAATGTGCCTCTAATCCCTAAACCTCAGCCCACTTTGCCGATAGAACAGACAATACCAGCGTGCTGAGAGGAAGTGGGTCCAGGTTGAACTCTCCGTTTCACCTGCGCCGGGATTGGTTGACATAGAGATAATTCAGTTCACTATCCGCTAAGGTTGATCTGTGCCGTGTGCTGTGTTCTCATTAGAAGCCCTAGACACCAAATGCTATAGCCTACTAGTTTGCCGTTGTCGCCAAATCAGAAGATGACGCAATGCTTGGTACCTCAAAAGTGCTCTAAAGGTAAATTTGAAGACTGTTCAAATCAGTAGAACTACACCGAACCTCCTCTTTGCCAGTACGCAACTGCTTTTGCCAAGCCAACACACAAGGGGTGGAGACTAAATCTCGAGGTTCTGCGTTTGATCCATACATGGATATGTAGATATCAGTCTGTCTTCTATGGTTTAAGAATGGTTACATTTACTACTTCAGAGTTATGAACATGAATAGCCTATACACTCTTGAGACCATAGGTTTTTTCTATGTAACTTCCTAATTAGGGGCTTATATAAACAAGTGCAAGGTGAAGCTGTCGTCCCCCACCCATGATGCATGTGGTCAGCATGTACAGTTGTTGAATGTGTAAGTGGAGTGGGTTTTTCTAGTTTGGGATATTTATTTAGTATTTATTTGGAGTTTGGAGACCAACAAAAACTGGTCCAAAGTCCAACGCAGAGAGCTGGATCAGATCTTTGAACACCATTGATCCCTTAGGACTGAATGAAAAAAAATTGTCACAGAGCCCGTGTTGCGCAACACCAAATTGGAGCGGAGGAGAGACAAGATAGGCCTCTTATGATAATTTATAGCGAAAATGCTTCCTAGATGAATATATTAATCCTTGTGGTGAGCGCCTCCAGGTGGTGGCCTCTGGTACATGTGACGGACGCACGCACGTACACTCTAACGTACAGGCGTCAATCTAATAGCTCCCCCTCTCAATTTTGTCAGTTGGGGGACAGTCGTAAACTAAACAGATCTGCTTAGGATTACAAAATTAAATTCAGCATTTCCCAAACTCCAGCTTGCCTACCCCACCAGGGTTAATGCATACTCTATAATTAACAAGAGGATAGTATTCCCCGGTCCATTCATTCGTAAATAAATGATTTCTGGGCCCCCGAGGGCTTCTCTGTGGTTTGGTTTCTCTGCTGTCGTACACTCCGCAACCAGGTGAACTCATTAAACAAAACACGCATGGGATTGACCTTTCTCTGTTCTTTCCAAGTGAATCTAATAACCTGGGAAAGGCTGAAATCCTGTTTACGATGCCAGGGAGGGTGTTTCGTACCACTGCCAAGGTCCCCGCCTCTCATGGCTAAAATTGAAGTCTTCGCTCACAGGAAAAAATACAGGACTGATATTTCAGCCCTTGTGACTACACTCCTAAAGAGCCGGTGTGTGGAAACGGCCGTCATGGCAGTGTGCCTTCGGGATGACGAACCTCACACCACCACCAGCGAAGCCAACCAGGGGGCAATAAACCAGCTGCTCTGTCATCGCTAATGTGCCACATATGCTTATTGTGTATTCCACTGTGTTCTCAGCCCAGGACTCGTTCCAGTGCACTGCAGGTGCGCTGCGTAGCCTTGCTCCGAGGGAAACGCGATCCAGAGGACGTGGGCCGACACGTGACGTGACGCAAATGAAGTCTTTGGGGACAGTAGTTCACTGAACAGCCGCGCGAGACCGGTCGTCACGGATCAACATGTCTGATGTTTCCACCGTGTTTAATTCCACCGTGAGTGTTGTGAGCGGAGTCTCTCCGAGCATTCATTACCTATTTCTCCAAAACTGTCCCAAGACACCATTCAGGTATGGCAGGGGAAACTGATGCATATTGGAAATACTGGGTAAAAGCCTTTTTCTAATCAACACCGCAAGCCTTCTTGGCTCACCTCACTCATCTGGCCCGATAGGACACTTTATAAACACAACCGGTGTTGAGGGATGACTGTAGGTCTGGACAGCCTCATAACAAGCAGCCGCCCGGCCCTGCACACAAACAAACTTCATCAGCTCCAATCGTCACTGCCGAAGATGGCTAAAACTATTTTCTTTTCAGGCAAAACTTTGAAAAGGTCATTGTTGAAGAAAGCAGAGTCCCCACTACCTATCTCTCTTTCTGCAGGCTCTGTATATCTCTCCTCACTCTATAATTATGTAAATTTAGTTTTAAAAGGACAGGCAGAGGACTCGCGGCGCTTAGACGTGGTAATCCAACCTTCCTCTGAATCACCCAATCACTCCAGACGTCAGGGAAGTGGAGTCAGACTACAGAAGGACCATCTGCTTTGCTTCCAAACTTAGGGACTGACTGAATGGAAATGTACTGAATGGAATATGGATTTGAGTAAATGGCAAAATATGGAGACAAATCTAAATGATTGTGTACTGTAGCATCAAAGCTAATTGTCATCCAGTCTGGGGGTGGGGTTTACAGCTTTGAATTTCACAGTCTTTTTAACTTGCATGTTAAGTATTTTATGCGCAAAGTGCACCATATTGTTTTGCACTTCTTAACAGTTCGACGTTATCATAAATCGTGAAATGTGCCTTCCTCTAAAATGAAACAATTTACGATGATGAAAAGAAGCCATTTTCAGCAGCGAGGAAACAATTCTATTTTGAGAGTGCATTACTGTAGAATGGCTGTGTGGGTGATGATGATAATATTGCTCCACTGTTAAACAGAGACGCCCAGAGACTAGAGATATACCGCAGAGGGCAGGGAAAATCTGTTGTATGAGTTATCAGAGAGGGAGAGCGAGCGAGAGAGAGCGAGAGCCCAGTGGAGGAAGGTCAGTGCGTTTTTTGATAAGTAATTAAAGGTGCAGTATGCGGTTTGGCTCAGAAGCACTTTGTTATATTTTGTGTAATTCGCATAACATACCGACAGCAATCAATTAATAAATAAATAAAGCGCTATGACACTAAAATGAAATAAATCCATAATCTGTGGAAGTCACAGGACTGTAATAAGTGCATAAGAGTTGCCAACTTGAAATGATTGGATGGCCTGCCTGCTTGCCTAGCGAGTGTCATTTGTTTTCCCCCAGTTTGGAGGAGTGGCTTTGGAAGGAGGCCTGAAGGGAGGGGAGGGCATTTTGTCTGTTGCATTTTTCCGGCCCAGTCCTAATGTCCACCCTGGACTCTCAGACTCTGAAGCGCGTTCCCACTAAGTGCATGAGGGCTTAGGGCTGCCCCACTGTCAAATTGTCAAATGCATGAGGGTTCTCTGGCAGACATTTTGAGCCCTTTATGCCCCCTTACCGTAAGTCCGCACTTCTGCAGACTTCGCCTAAGGGAATTACCCACAGTTCATATCATTGTGACGTGCAACAAAGGGTTACCTGAAGAACGGTCAATCAACAAGCACGGACATCAACCTCATCGTTGACATTACAAATACTCTGTTTTCATGTTAATAGCTGGACTTGCTCATCTGCACAAGTAGCCTTATATTTTGGTTTCAATATAATTATTTTGTTTTCAAATGTTATCAACCCTATGGGTTTTTGATTTGTTTGAAAATATGTAGGCTATGGTAATAAATTACATATATTTATGTTGCCATAAATCATGATTCCTCAGTTAAAAGCTGCATGACATTAATCATCCATCTTGGTGCAGTGTTCTTTGAATTGAGATTTCCAGCATGAATATGAAAGAGTCGTTAGGTATTTGTGCAGAAGTGTTGTCATACAATACTTCATGAATAATTAATACTTAATATTTTTGGATTAATCACAAACGAGAATCACAGGCAGTAGGACTAATGTACTTGTAGTTAGCTTATGACAAAATTAAATGATCTCAAGTTGAACAGAAATGTTTTGAGGGTAACGCAGAGGGTTGTGATAATGTAAAGGGGATTTGACTCAGCCCACAATTAATTTACACGTAGCCCTACAAGAAAAACATAACATACAATTGAAACCTAAAATAAAAAGTACCAAACGCACAATAGTAAGAAATATATTTTGGTGTCAATGTAACGTTAAGTTGCAATGTAGTGTCCCATTCCTTTTTATACCATTTCAAGCCCTTGCAGCCTCTCGCACTCAACCACTTACCAGGTGATCAATACCTCTGTGAGGGTTCAGGGCTTGAGGGTTGAGTTCAGGGCTTGAGGGTTCAGGGCTTGAGGGTTTAGGAGGGATTTTGGGATTAGGCCTCAGATTTCTCCTAAGGCTAACAGGAATTCACAAACCGCCTACTGCGCTTTTAAGGAAGCATCTCACGTTCCTTCTGTATGTGGCCATGAACAGGACTGACAGAGGACTGTAATACAGCCTTCCCTTCCCTTGAATCACTCGCTCAAAGCTGCTTGTCATCCAGTCTGGGGGTGGGACTTTACACTGAAACTCGGACTCTGAAAATGTCTTTGCAAAACTCACCAAGGTTTTTCCACTAGTAGGCTGGAAGATACAGTAGTATCGGGTATGAGAGTTGGAGAACTGGTTGTGGATGATAAACGAGGGGCAGTTTGATGTTGTTACATTGGTTCAGACTCAGTGACGGCTCGGACAGGGTAATGAAATATCATAGCCGGCCAAAACCGGTGACATCGCGGCTCAGCCAAATTAAGTTATGCCAATCAAGGAGGATTCTGGGCAAGGACTCCGCCCATGTCATCTTTGAACATGAAGCGCTATGAGCCGGAGGTCTGGGGGCGGGCCTTCGCCTGGCCCCTCGCCAGCTCACCCTCAGACCACTTCAAACCCGAGGCATAACAAGCTGCATCACCGCTGCCAAGAACTCAAACAGAACACTTTGAAGTCCCCCGTCGCCAACTGTGCCCCTTTATCCCCCGCCCCCGTCTGGGTGGGTTCATCCGGGAGGTGGGCTGGCGTCCGCGGAAGGGAGGCGTCTCGCGCCACGGGTAAAAAATGACAAAAGAACAGCGGTCAGAACAGAGGTCCTTCGATTTCTTGTCAAATTGTGACGGCGTGGTCGATAAAACGCGCCACTCTGCCTCTGCTGAGATGACGACCCGGTGTCAGAAGTACACACGCGAGCGAAACGCACAAAAACACGCCGAGACGACCGGTATGTTGTTACCGGGCCCAGGTGGGGGGTTTACGTTAACGGTACCGGCGGTGATGCAGCGCGTTTGAGCTTCCCACAGAGAAGGAAGTGGTCTGAAGTCATCTGAGGCTACGCTGGCCGATGGCCAGAGGAGAGATGACCTCCTCCTCTCCCACAGAGAGGGGGAATTGGACGAGGAGATGGAGAAGGAGAGAAAAATGGGAGTTAAAGTGTGTGTGTGTGAGTGAGAGAGAGTGAGTGAGTGAGTGAGCGTGTGTGAGTGAGTGAGTGTGAGCGTGTGTGTGAGTGAGAGAGAGTGTGAGCGTGTGTGTGTGTGTGAGTGAGTGTGAGCGTGTGTGTGAGTGAGTGAGAGAGTGTGAGCGTGTGTGTGAGTGAGTGAGAGAGTGCGAGCGTGTGTGTGTGAGTGAGAGAGAGTGTGAGCGTGTGTGTGTGTGTGTGTGTGTGTGTGTGTTAGTGAGAGAGAGTGTGAGCGTGTGTGTGAGTGAGAGAGAGTGTGAGCGTGTGTGTGTGTGTGAGAGAGAGTGCGAGTGTCACTGGGCGGAATGAAGGAATAAAGCATGAAAGCATCAGAGACCAAAGAGACTGTAGGTAGCAGAGAGAAGCTTGCTGCTGCATAATGCTCGTCTGTCAGCCTGCCCAGTGGGGGGGGGGGGGGGGGGGGGCAGCGGGGGGGCCACACATTCATTTCTTTGTAGAGTGGCGTCTCTGCTAAAAAGTACCTCAAAATGAGGCAGATTTAGGCAGTTACTGAACTGAAAAGGAAAGTGTGAAAGAATACTGCTTTTCAGTCATCCGACAAAATGGCCCTTTTGGGTTAACACAAGAAACGACAAAAACTCATCTAATGACGGCGCAAACTACTGTAAAACTGTAAAAGAGATATGAAAGAAATCACAGGGTAATGATGGATATAATAGCACTTGACTTTTTGAGAGCTAGTTAATTAGCAATAAATATAGCTTTTAACTTGGAAAATAAATCTCAATCTCATTTGTAGCTACATGACATTAAACGTTTATTCGACAGATTAAAGAACTCTGAAAATCGTGATAAGATACTTCGCAGAGCATGAAACACCTTTTAATTAACAATGACGAGAATATAGAAAAACAACATCCAACTCTATGATGCGCAAGAGTCAGTGTTAAATGTCGTCCATCTTAGGGCTGCTGGTTCTTCTACCTCCGGCTGCCCAGCAGATGCAGAACCAGCTCCTCGTCCTCGTTGAGGGACAGTCCGGTGTCCAGCGGCAGGCCAGCGTCCAGGGGCCGGGGGGCTGTCAACGGGCTGCCCGGCTGCCTGGCTCTCTTCGGCGGCCCCTCCTCTTCCTCCTCGCTGCTGTCGGAGCGGCCGCGCTTCCTGGTCCCGCCGGCGGGCCTTGTGAACGAGACAGAGAGGAACGGGTTGACGTTTCATCACGGGAGAAGAGGTCACATTGTGGGTCAGAGGTCACATTGTGGGTCAGTGTGTGGAGAAGGGTTTTTATTTGTGCTGTGTTCTACTGTGTGAGGACAGTAAGAACACAGGACAGTGATAGGGGACACCGTGGTGTCTGGGGAGGTGGATGGAATGAAGCCTGATTCTGGGCTAAAAGCCGTCCGACGGTGCTCGTTATTAGGCGATGGCCTGCGCCATTACCGCGCCATCGCTGCTCACGATGGGGGAAGGGAAGAGAGACGCCCCCCCTCTCGCCTTCCTCTGCTGCTGGGGTCGGGGGGTGCGGGGGTCTTTAGTCAAGCGGGGGAGCAGGTGTGGAAACGAGCAGCCAGAAGACTCCTGGACCTCACGGTCTGGACGACTGGCCACCAGCGATGTCATAACAGGCGGAGTTTAATCGAAACAAATGAGCCGGGCGGAGGAACGTTGGGGAGCGAGAGTGGGGTGACTGTGTTGAGCTGTTGAGGGGAGAACGGAGGGTTTCATCATCCCAAAGCCGATTTGGCGCCCAAAGCTGAATCACTGCCGTCTCTCGACGCTCTGCAGCGTTCAAACGTCTTTTGAACAAACATTGTTTATTTGTCGCACAGTGAGTACGCACACATTGCACAGTGTAGGCGGCAATTCTGAGACACACACACACACACACACACACACACACACACACACACACACACTCTAGTGGCTGGATTGTCCACCTAAGAAATGTTTCTCCTGCTCTTAACCCATCCCCTCGTCCTTCCCCTCAAGGGCTGCTGGGAGCAGACAGTAGGCAGCGTGCATTCTGGGACGCGCCCGGGAGCCAACCAAGCGCTCCTGTCCGTCTTCGTCAGGGACAGACAGCGTTAGCCATCTGTTCTTCTACATGTTTTTCATATTGGGGCCTTTATGGGGGAAACCCTTACGACATGGGGAGCACATGCAAACTCCGCACAGGAAGTGAGGCGACAGTACTACTGTAGGTACCGCGCCACCGTGCCACACGCGAGCGATTTTGGGGTTCAGTGTCTTGCTCGAGGACACTTCGGCACACTCCGGAAGCTGGGATCAAACCTTGCGATCTCCAGTCAGACAAAAATAGGCTCCATATCTTTAGTCACAGCCCCAGAGGAAAGTTCATAATCTAAATCAAATCAAATGAAATTGTAGAGCGTATTTCATACACAGAGGCAACACAATGCGCTTTACTGAGACCAATGGGAGGGTGGGCATAGGTCCCACCCTTACATATTCCAGAGGGAGGCAAAAAAAAAAAAAATCACCTGGGGGCCAGAAAACTACATCTACAACTGGCTGATTCCTGGTGGTAAACTAGTAGTGCCAGGATCCTCCCTCTTAAACACGTTATATTTGTATTCTGCTATTCCTGGACTTGGGCTTCAGCACTAGATTATTTTCTCAGTCACTTGTTTAGAAAAGAGATGCACTTGTTCTGGTGAGTAGTAGTACACTGACTACCTACGTTAAACGCAATTATTCTAAGTCACTTTGGATGAAAGCGTCTGCTAAATGACTGTAATGTAACATAAAAATGTAATGTTCCTGGCGGTAAACACTACTGTACGCATTTGTCCTGCTGGGCTGCCTATTGTTCAGTTCTGACGGGTTATGATTGGGTAAAAAAAAAAAAAAAATCAACTCCAGCATCATTTCCATGTTCAATGATTTACGACTTCTCCGGCAGCTGAGCCAGATGGAATACAGTGGTTTATAATGTATGGGCTGGAACAGGCTCTGTTGTTTCGTGCGCTATATATATACGGCCCACGAGCCAATCAGAGAAAGCGCTGCTCCTCCGGGTGGTGATAAATAATAAAGTCGGAGAATGGAAACTGAGGGGAAACAAACATGGCCGGCCGGCCGCCGATCAATCGCTCCCCCCCGCGGTTAGCGGGCGGCGTTAGCGCTAGCCGCCGCCCGTCTGTGTAAAGGCCAAAATTGGCTGTGGCGTTGCGTCGAGCATCCATCAGCTCGGCTCTCTCTCTCTCTCTTTCCTCCCCGCGCTCGCCCCGCTCTTCATTAGGCGGAGAGCCGGGGTCTTGGGACGGTTCGGGACACAACGTCGATGCGATGGCGGTCGGCGGGGCCCGGCGGCCACGCGGGTCGTTCATCACCGCATGGCGTCAGGTGTCAGAGAGCTGGAGGAGGAGGAGACGGCAGCCGAGGAGCAGGTGATGGGGACTCTGGGAGACGAGCCTGGGGCACAGAACATCAACGACGCCGGGCAAACAATGAGGAGGCCATAAACCAGCAGAGAGGGGAGGGGCTGCTCTCTCTCTGATAGGGCGGCTCTCTCTCTGATAGGGCTGCTCTCTCTCTGATAGAGCTGCTCTCGGGCTGCTGCTCTCTCTCAGATATAGCTGCTCGCTCTCAGATAGAGCTGCTCTCTCAGATATAGCTGCTCTCTCAGATATAGCTGCTCTTAGGCTGCTCTCTCTCTCAGATAGAGCTGCTCTCTCTCAGATATAGCTGCTCTCTCTCAGATAGAGCTGCTCTCTCTCAGATATAGGAGGCGCGCGTAGCTGGGTGCTTGATATCTCAGAGTGGATGGTGACACACCTCCTCAAGCTCAACCTGAACAAGACTGAGCTGCTGTTCCTCCCGGGGAAGGGCTGCCCACACCGGGACCTGGCCATCACCGCTGAAGACACAGTGGTGACGCCGACTCAGACTGCGAGGAATCTGGGTGTGACCCTGGACGACCAACTGTCATTCTCCGCACATGTCACATCCGTCACACGCTCCTGCAGATTCATGCTCTACAACATCAGGAGGATTCACCCTTTCCTCACTGACGAAACAGCGCAGGTACTCATCCAGGCCCTGGTCATCCCCCGCCTGGACTACTGCAACTCCCTCCTCGCTGGGGCCCTGGCGTCAGCCATTAAACCCCTGGAACTTGTCCAGAAAGCTGCTGCTCGCCTGGTGTTCAACCACCCCAAGTTCTCCCACACAACTTCCCTTCTCCGTTCCCTACACTGTCTCTCTATAACAACTCACATCTAGTTTAAAACTCTGGTAGCAGCCTACAGGGCGATGAAAGGAACAGCCCCCTCCTACCTCCAGGCCGTGGTCAAACCCTACAACCCCTCCCGACCGCTACGCTCTGCTACCTCGGGGCGACTGGTTGCCCCGTCACTCCCGAGGCCTCTGGGGTCGACCGTCACGGTCACTCACGTCTCTTCTCTGTCCTGGTCCCGCAGCGGTCGAACGAACTGCCCACTGACGTCAGGACAGCAGGGTCGCTGCCCATCTTTCGCTTGAGGTTCAAAACGTATCTCTTCAAGAAGTGCTATCATAATCCTCCATCTTGGGCACGTGTATTTTTAGGTTGCTATTCTTGCACTTTGCCTTCAGCACTAGATTATGCTCTTAGTCACTTGAGATGCACTCGTGAGTTCTGGCAAGTAGTAGTACATTGGCTTTTCCTATGCTAAATGCAATTATTGTAAGTTGCTTTGGATAAAAGCGTCAGCTAAATGACTGTAATGTAATATCTCTCTCAGATTTAGCTGCTCTCGGGCTGCTGTTTCTCAGAAAGGGCCGCCCTTTCACAGACATAGCTGCTCTCTCTCTCAGGCCTGGATCCAATGGTCAAAAATAAAAATAGGAATTAGATATGGAGTTTGGGTTACTGGACAAAAATGAAAAGAGGAACTTTAGGAAGATTCGTGTTGAACCTATGGAACGCTGCGCTCGAGGACTGCGCTCGAGGACAAACTTGGATGGACTTAATCCTCCTGGTAAAAGTTGTATGTGCTCAAAAAAAAAGAAAGAAAGAAAGAATCAAACAAAAAAAACGCAGCAACACGAAGTAGATGAGATGGCGGTTGGGGAAGCAAAGGGGACTGTTTAAATGAATTCCAATATACCTGGCTGAGTTCATGGTTTACAACCATCCATCTCTTACTAACCAACAAAATAAAAAAAATAAAATAAAATAATAATAAATAAATAAATAAATAAATAAATAAATAAATAAATAAATAATAAGGTGAACAGTCGTAATAATAGGCTATGATATTGTTCACACAGCAGCGCTGATTGAGATTACAATTCGAGACTGGATTAAGAAGGCTCTCTTTTTGGATTTGAGATTATTTTAAAAGCATCAGACAGGGAACTCAAACAGGGATGGAAATGTATTTGCTGGTGACTGTTGGTGTTTGTTAGACAGCTGCATTTTAAGATCACAACATTCTAGGCTATGCTACTAGCCAAGAGAAATATACCCTTGATTGCTGTAGCTCAAACTCATAAATCACCGTCTGTTTGATCCAGCCTACTCTTTTCTGGTGGTGTGATATGCGTTTTCGGGCGCGCTGGTGTGATGAGAGATTTGAACAGATCTTTACGTGCGATGTCGCGTGTAATACAGGATCTTTTCCCCCCCGTTGGGAAACGTAGCCATGGACATCGACGCTAATGTAATCCAGGCCTCTGATAGGACAGCAGGGAAACCGGCCAATGGAAAGACTCGGAGAAGAGAGACCGTGAACAAACAGAGAAAAGTAGAGAGAGAGAGAGGGAGTGAGAGAGAGAGAGAAGGAGTGAGAGAGAGAGAGAGAGAGAGAGAGAGAGAGAGAGAGAGAATGGAAGGGAGGGAATTGGAGGAGATACAAGAGAGGAACGGAGAGAGGGAAGGAGAGAGAAGCGCGGAATGTCGAGCGCAAGAAAACGGATGAGCACAGGAGGGGGAGGAGGACGCAGGGGGAGGAAGAGGAGGAAGAGGGAGGAGGAAGCAGGGGGAGGAGGAGGAGGAAGGGAGAGGAGGAGGAAGAGGAGGAGGAGGAGGAGGAAGAAGAGGAGGAATGGGGAGGAGGAGAAGGAAGGGGGAGGAGGAAGCAGGGGGAGGAAGAGGAGGAGGAGGAAGTAGCGGTGATCATAAATAAGGAGGTTCTGAGAAGCCCTAGGCTCACTCTTCGGGGGGGGGTTGGATCTCGGCGTAGTCATGCGGCAGGAGAGAGAGCCGAGCAGGGCGGTAAATCTGCTCCTGGCCCTCGGTGCTGCGCTTACTGCCAGAGGAGAGAGAGAGAGATGGGCAACATTACCCGTCCCGATACACGGAGAGAGAGAGAGAGAGAGAGAGAGAGAGAGAGAGAGAATCAACGGACAGATAGGGGAGGACGAGGGAAAAAAAGAGGGAGAAGAGGAGGCGATGAAGTATAAGGAGAGAGAGGTGTGTGTGCGTGTGTGTGCGCGCGTGGAGGGCGAGACCGAGAGGCGGCTCGGTCGACGTGGAAGCAAAGAACGCCGTCTCCCTGTCTCTCCTCCCTCCTGAGCAGCAGAGCAGGGGGGTTCCGCCGCCGCCCGCCCCGCCCGCACATCCCTCTAAATCCTGGGTGCGGCGCCCCGTAGCGAGAGGCCGCCATGCCCTTCACCCTCCGCCGCCACTTTAAATCTGTCTCTAATTACACTCTTTACAGCCCCGGCTCGCCGTCGACGCCGTTAGCCGGGGCGGCGTGCGATGGGACCCTTCCCTCATGTGACGGGATATAATTCTGCCCCGCGGGCCCCCCCGCCCCTCCTCCACCGACTCCGATAGCTCCGGCCGGCTGAGCAGGGGCGCGGCGTCGCAGAGCTAATCAATCTAGGAGCGCTCGATAGGAACAAGTCCCGGGCGCCGTCTTCGCGGATCCCCTCCCCCCTCCCCCGAGCTTCTATTCCTGACCGAATATCGAGCGCCGTTTCGGAAGTTGTGAATGGACGTGGGTGGAGTCAGCGCCGGCCCGTCTCTTGTCCGATCCCCCTCGGCTCTAGCGGGAAAAATCCCAAGGTCCGCCGGGCCCTTCTGTGTTTCGAGCGCGTTAACTTTAAACGGCGCTCTGTGACTTGAGCGGTTCCGGGCGCAGGTCCGTACCCGCTCTGGCCGCCTTCCTCTTCAGAGTCCGAGTGGACTCGGTCCGGGTCGGGCAGCGTGCTGGGGTCAAACTCTTCTCCGTCGCCGCCATCCAGGAACGCCACCGTCTCCTCCTCCTCCTCCTCGCCTTCCTCCTCCTTGCCTTCCTCCTCCGACTTCTGGAGAAAAACAAGGGAAAACAAATATTATGTTCGGATGCTGCGTTACGCTACGGGACCCTCAAAAAGACTTACTGTACATCAACCCACCATACATCCTGTATGCAAAGAATATCATTAGTCGTTGAGACATGGCTAAATATAGCCGCTTCCCTACCCTCCAAAAGATGACGAATCGCCTCATTTGTACGCGCGCCGCGCTCGTTTGGGGCTGAAGAATAGTAAATGGTAAATCGTCTGCACTTGTATAGCGCTTTTCCACCTTAGCGGCACTCAAAAGCGCTTTACAACGGCCTCTCATTCACCCATTCACACACACATTCACACACCAATGGCGGCAGCTGCCATGCAAGGTGCTAACCTGCTCATTGGGAGCGATTTGGGGTTAGGTGTCTCGCTCAAGGACACTTCGTCATGTGGACAGTCGGAGGTGTGAATCGAACCGCCGACCCTTCGATCACTGAACGACCCGCTCTACCAACTGAGCTACAGCCGCTCCCGAGAAGCAGCTTTATTTATTATCCGAGTACATTTACATAAGCGCCCCTGTGAGAGTTTGTATTGTGATGGCACGGGCGCTGGTGGGGCTTGCCGAAGCGGCCAGCGAATGAATTAGACCGGCGCGTGCCGAGACGTCCACTAAAACCATGCATGGGCTCAGACGCTGTTGCGGACAATTACTGGAGGTTGTTTTTACACAAAGAAACGGGCTTGTGCGCTCTGCCAGGAGGCGCTAAATGAAACCCCGTATATGAAGAATGAGCTGAAGTCGGATACTGTTGGCTGGCAACGCCACGGCGCCGGCCGTCGGGGGCAACGCGCCAGCGCGAGTCATGTCACAGGCTGGGCGTTAACAGCAGTGTGGATGATAAAAGAAAACAGAAATGCAGAAGCGTATCAAAGGGTTAGGGCGCTGTGAGATGAAACAGACTCGGGCTCCGCATGACTGACGGTCAATACTGTTTACAGAGACGGACCAGCGAACAGAACTGCGCAGTGTGTGTGTGTGTGTTTTTGTTTGTGTGTACGGTACGCACTCATAACGAGACCACGCGGCCGAGCACCCTGCAAGCATATCAAGGCCTGAGATGCGCGTGGTGTCTGCGTCGACCGCGCAACCGTAAGCCTACGCATAATGTTTGCGTGGCAGAAAGTGAGGCTGGAAGTTATACAAGTTAGTAAGTTCAACACTAGCCTTTGCTGTACTTCTGTTCTGACGCAGTGAGGTAAACAAAACCATCGAACTTTGACTTTCCGCTGTGTGCTCTTTAATCTATCCAGAGGAGAGGAACGGAGGGAGCAGGGGAGGGAGGGAGGAGAGGAGGGGGGAGAGAGAAAGAAATAATTGATCTACTTAAAATGGATGAAACTGCCCAGTGAAACGCTCCTCTTAATGAGCTCTAGTTCTCAGGCGGCCATCTTAAGAAAGATCTGGGACAGAGCGCGGCCGCGGTAGATTTCTCCACGGACGGCTAATGAGCCCCCCGCCCTCCCGGCACGTTCCACATATCTGGATCCATTGTCTCAAATCTCAGTGTGAAGCAACCTTATTTTACCCTCCAACGGCCAAGCCAGACCGATGGATTCTGGGAAGATGTGATTTAAAAAATAAAATAAAAAATACAAATAAAAAAGAGAATGCTGACATGTTTAGAGACCTGCTGAGGGAAACAAACCAAGGATGAGTTTTCTTCCGACGGTGGGCTGTTAGTAGCCCAGCTTCCACAGAAATGCCAAGTTTATTTTCGATTTCCATTATCAACAGACATAGATCAAAATGCCTCTGGGCGCAATTGGATAGACCTACAACCAATCAGAGCAACGGAACGTGGGTTAGTTGTCGTATCAAGTGGGTACAGTCGTTGTATCTAACCCGCCCCATATTAGGTAAACGCTTGTGATTGGCCCGGCAAATATCTGCTGGGTGGAAATCAGTCTGGATGGGAGCGTGACCAGGCTGGTCTGCGGAGGTAAACAGGATGTGAGCTCACGTGATCGGGCTGGGGGAAGCCAGGATGGGTTGTTGGATTTCTAGTCGCAAGCCTGCTTTCCAAAGGAACTGTTCATACCAGACAAAACAACGCATAAGAACGTCTCATGTTCACAAGAAGAAGAGAGCTACCGCTTGGATATTTGTAAATAACAAGGCGGGGGAATGCGATACTGTACGCCCACGACTGTAGCCTGTATGATCAGGACTGTACCATGTACGATCAAGTCTGTCCAGGACTGTACCATTATAAATGTAAACAGTTTCACTCCAAAGGTTACTGAAGGAACTGAAACAATGTTTCTAAGTAAACAACTAAGTACAGCAATGCACTCTATTGCCACTCTGCTTTCAAATCACAAGTGGACATATTGATTTTTCTCTGGGTCTTAAAAGAAACCAGATAAGCCAATACACTGTATAGCATGTCCATAGTCTAGAACGCATTTATTTGATTAGGATACAGAGAGTAGAAATCTAAAGCACTGTGTTAGAAGGGAGCCCTTGGGACTGCATAGGCAATCATTTCTATTAAAATGGCAACACTTTGAAACACTACTTCCACACACTAGCCACTCTGACTCTAACCCTAACCCATACACCCACTGTGTGTGTGGAAACTAATCTCCCTTTCATCTAATGTTAGCACAAAGGGTACTGGCATTATCTTCCATTTCCTGCAGCCAATCTGCACAGGTGTGTGTGTGTGTTGTAAACCAATCCTATCTAGAGACCTGGCTTTTGTGTGATTCATTTGAAATTCTGCTGACAGAGACGTGCGGTGAGAGCAGTCCCGCGCACGTGAACGGAATAAAAACAAGTGTCCGCCTTCCCCCGCACACTGACAGGGAGATTTAAAGAAATCCACACCCCGAAATGGAGAATGGGGGGAAAAACTCGACGCTGGCCCTTTTGTACGCACCTATTAGTGTACGTGCCCAAACGATGGCCACTGAACGCAGATGAGGACAGGTTTCACACTATGATGCAAATTACCCAACAACCACTTCATTGCATATTCATGACTTCACACCGATATTCAACATTCTCGCAATTACAAAGACATAGCAGCAATAACAGGGACCAAGCCAACAAATGCATTAAAGGCAGCAAGTGAAACACACCATACCCACATTTGAGCCATTATAGTATGTGGTTATTGAAAATGTCAAGGAAAATACATTGAAAGTGTGATGGGGGCGGCTTGGCACAAAAACGCCTATATCAACATCAAAATTGAATTAGGCGATTTTGTGTCCAATTAGTAAGTTGCAAAGCATGCACTACAGCCATTGATTAAATTTAAGTCACTTTTAAGCATTTTTGCTTGTCACAGCACCACCTTGTGGCCAATCAGCTTCATCTTTCTCCAGTCACCACCCATGCATCACTCTACAAAGTTTCGGAAAAATCAGCAAGGCAGTTAGGCCTAAACACAAGCTCTCTAGCGTGCCCATAATAGAGGGTTAGCCTCTGTTTATGTTCACAAAGTTTTGTGGTTTTCCATCCAACCACATTGGACATTGACGTTACACACAGTTTTGGATATAAGCCACACCCTCTACAATCTTCATTGGCTCATAGTGGCTCTTTATTTTTTATTTTTTTACTTTTCAAACTTTTGCAGAGATGGAACTTTATATATTGGTCCCTAGATTCTGCCTACCTCGTTTCATGCAGATTGGTGAAATGTTCTATATTTTAAGGGTTTTACCAAAAATGAAAAATGGCAGAAAATGTATATAACCAGAAGTTATGGGTTGTTGAGGTAAATTTGTTCCCCCGTGAGGAGAGGCATTTGACACAAGTTTCATGACTCTACGTCAAACAGGGCAAGTTCGCAATTTCAATCGGTTGCTCTATCGACCCCCTTTGGCCAATCAATGTAAGATTTGTTTCATGGCCTCATGTCATGACCCTCTACCACCGTGCAAGGTTTCATAAAAAGTGACAAGTCAGCTACTGGTGCTGCCATAGACTTCCATTGCACAAATAGTAATAAGTAAAAAAAAAAAAAAAAAAAGTAATAGAATTTTTTTTAAAATAACAATAGGGTGCCTGGCACGTTCGTGCTTGGCCTCCTAATGATGGGTGTCAAATTAAGTCAAAGGAGAGCTTTTATTCTATAAGATCATGCACAGGTTCAATATACTGTACTGTCCATAGCATGGTTGAGGTATGCTTGCTGGATGCGGTCAGTGCTATCACCAGGGAGACATGCTTTTCTGTTGCGTCAGTCAGAAGGAACACGCCATATTTAGCTGAACAGGCAGCAGCGTTTCCAGACAGAAAACCATGAGACATGAAGCAATTCAAAAAAATAATCTTATTTGTAAACCTGTTTATAAACATTATTAGCACATATTCACTCTTTAAAAAGGGTTCTTGAAAGAGCAATAGTTCTGTAGTGCACAAACAATTTTTTTCCCCTCAAGCTCAAAATTGACAATGCAACGGTGAGTTCATACTTGTACACATTTTTTTTGTGTGCCAAAATACGTCACTGGAACTGACAAAGGGTTCACCATAGATAATATGTTTCTACCAAAATGGCTTCCTCAAACAAGGCAGGACCGGCGATGCCTTCTGGGTGCTGGCGATGGTCTCTAGATGACATGGCAAACTTACAAGGAGGATAGTCATGATGGAGCTTCAAGGCAACTTTATAATGAGGTCAAAGCGAGAGCTCACATTCACCATTGTGCGGTGCTTATATTTCCCCTGTGTGTGTGTGCGCGCGTGTGCGCACACCGTCTTCTTCTACGAGCTTCCACTGTGTCAGCTGTCTTAACACTCATTTACTGGGGGGCCCCCTGGGAAGCGCTATTGATCCAGATGTCTCTGACACTCCTTACACACACACACACGTCCGGTAGAAACACTAAAGAATGCACAGAAATAACACACAAACGCACACACACACTTGGACCCTACGTTAATCTAGGGCGGCCGTCAGTCTGGAATGGCTCCAGCTAGCACTCTATACCCCATGAATATTTCAATAAATGCTGTAATCACTTAGCATTTAGCAGATCCTCAAACGTACGTGACGGTTTAAACGTCCAACGCCAGGGCATGAATTTTTCAGCAGGCGTTCATCTACAGAGAGTTCATCATCCCGGGAGCCTCATATCTGCCTATTCGTTTTTATAACAGAGTGCAATCCCGGGTCCAGAGTGAAGACTAGGAATACTTTCAGTCCAGTAATAACTAGACACATTGAACCTGACAAATTAAATCTCAGGGTTGAGGACAATCCCTAATAAATCCGACCAATCAAAGGTTAGGGTGCAGTTCCGATATTTCACCTGCAGACTTCTTTTACATAATTAGCCTGCATGCTCAGGGTTTTTATAGGCTACCCATTCACATCCCTAACTGACTACTGTCCTACTGTACCATAGGACTATATCTGTACTCTTTAACATAAACTGTTTAAAGTGAAATATTAACTTGTCAAAAGTTAAGTTAAGCACCAGGAGGCCAACACTGACGAAAAGCATTTCTGAGCTGAAAATCAATGTTAAGAAATATT